>NW_007074574.1:40248-103590 GCF_000164805.1 Carlito syrichta | reverse complement strand
TATTGTAGAGATGAGGTCTCGCTGCCCAGGCAGGTCTCGAACCCGCGGGCTCAGGCCATCTACTCCCATCAGCCTCCCAAAGGCGCAGGATTACAGGCTGAGCCACCGAGCCCGGCTCGAGACCTCATTTCTACAATAAATAAATAAAAAATTAGCCGGGCATGGTGACATGTGCCTGTAGTTCCAGCTACATGGAAAGCTGAGGCGAAAGGATCACCTGAGCCCAGCAGGTGGAGGCTGAGGTGGCTGTGAGCGTGCCACTACACTCCAGCCTGGGTGACAGAGTGAGACTTCTAATCAAATTAAATAAATAAATAAAACTAAAAAAATTTGCTGGGCACAGTGACACACGCCTGTAGTCCCAGCTACTTGAGAGGCTGAAGCTGAAGAATCTCCTAAGCTGAGGAAGTTGAGGCTGTGGTGAGCAGTAATGATGCCACTGCACACCAGCCTGGGCAACAGAGGGAGATCCCAACTCAAAAAGAAAAGAAAAGAAAAAAATAAAATTTTTTATCTTCATTCAATATTAGTTCTATTCTAGTAGCATATAACTCTTCAAGTTTTCACTTGGTAAAATGCTATTAAAACTTCTTCCTTATTAAAAATGTTTTGATTAATAAATCCACCGGGCTTTAATTTAGGTATCTTAAGGCCCTTTCCAGCTCTACGAGTCTCTCTAGAATATACAAGCTTTTTTCCCTCTGTGTTGTTGGGATCACTTCCTTTCCATGTGAGAGAGTGGGTTAATAGTTCTGATTTAGCACTTGTTTCTACAATGTCCCCAATACACATACTTAATTTAACTTTTCTATCAATAAGTCAGGGCTCCAAGATTTGAACCCAGAATACAAAAGAAAATATGATTATGACACGGCCAGTGAACAGTCATTATCTAGTAGAATAGTGTCCAGGTAATCGAACATACACACACATCTTTTCTGAATTAGTACTGTACACTTGTTTATGTTCATGACCATTCTGGTTCACTGTAATATTGAAAGTACCTCTGAGTCCTCAAATGAAATTATTATTTTTTTTTAATTGGTTTTTTTTGGAGTGAAGATCTCACCCTTTTCCCCGAATGAAGTGCAGTGGCAAGATCATGGCTCATTGCAGCCTTGAACTCTTGGGATGAAGTGGTCCTCCCTCCTCAGTCTCTTAGGTAGCTGGGACTACAGGTGTGAGCCACCACACCCAGCTGATTCTCAAAATAAATTATTTAGAACCGTACTGTGGAACTTTTTAAAAACTGTTGTGAACATTTTATGAAACCGCAGAAGAATATTAGGTAAACTAAAACATACTACTGTCTAGTGGTGCTAGATAAATGAAATTATATGTATTAGCTAAAGTATATTTTAAAGCTAAATATAAACTTGTTGGGAGCTATAAAGGGAAACAAATCCTTTTCCGATTGTTGTACTACTTCTGCATTTAAATTTAAAAATTTTCTTTAATATTTACTCGCTAGTCTTGCCATATGGGACATAAAAATTCTGTTAACAGATTAAATTTTCAAAAATAAATGCTTGTTATGCTTAAGTGATAAAATGATTATGACTGAAAAATTATGACCGGGCTTCGTGGCTCAGCCTGCAATCCCAGCACTTTGGGAGGCCAAGGCGAGCAGATTGCCTGAGCCCACGGGTTCAAGACTCATCTGGGCAACTTGGCGAGACCTCATCTCTACAATAAATAAAAAAAATTAGCCGGGCGTGGTACCTCACGGCTGTAGTTCCAGCTACTTGGAAGGCTGAGGCGGAAGGATTGCCGGAGCTCAGCAGGTCAAGGCTGCGGTGGCTGGGGAGCATGCCACTGCACTCCCAGTCTGGGCAACAGACTGAGACTCCAACTCAAAAAAAAAAAAAAAAAGAAATTATTCAGAATAAATAATAAAGTATTTACTGTTCTTACTGACAGTTCTTATCTCTCTAATGTAAGGGATGAATATTTGGCTTAAGTAAACATTCATGATTAGTCAGTTAGAGTGGATATGACTCACTTCCCAAGGTCTTGATGAGTGTCTTTGGTTGTGCAGTTAGCTTGAGCAAACAAAATAATGATTTTAATATGTTTTTTCTTACAAGATGGTTTTTGGTACCGTTTTCTTGTAAATTTACTGGTAATTCACGTTTTGGAGATTGAAAGGGAGGACTGACAATTTAGTAACTTGCTTTAAAGTAACCAAGGGCCCGGGTGTGGTGGCTCTTGCCTGTAATCCTGGCACTTTGGGACACCAAGGCCAGAGGATTAACTGAGCCCAGGGGTTGGAGCCCAGCCTACGCAACTTGGCAAGGCCTTGTTTCTACAATAAATCAAAAAAATTATCCAGACAGTGGCACGTGCCCGTAGTTCCAGCTGAGATGGAAGAATCGCCTTTGCAGGTTGAGGCTGCAGTGACTGTGAGCATGCCACTGCACTCCAGCCTGGGCAACAGAGAATCCGACTCAAAGATAGATAGATAGGTAGACAGAAAGGGGGGGGGGAGAGAGAGAGAATAACCAAGGAGTCATTTCTTCTTCTTCTTCTTTTTTTTTTTGAGTCAGAGTCTTGCTCTGTCGCCCAGACTGGAGTGCAGTGGCCGCTCCTGGCCACCGCAACCTGTTGGGCTCCAGTGATCCTTCCACCTCAGCCTTCCAAGTAGCTGGAACTACAGACATGTGCCACCATGCCCCGCTAATTTTTTGTTTTATTATAGAGATGAGGTCTTGCCATGTTGCCCAGTCTGGTCTCGAACCTGTGGGCTCAGGCAGTTCTCTCACCTTGGCCTCCCAAAGTGCTGGAATTATGGGTATGAGCCACCATACCTAGTCTCATTTCTACTGTCTTTAGTGCCTTCTAGCCACAGCACTGAAAATACCATTTTGCTGAAATGCAAATATACAATCCAGCAAGGGGGTCCCAGGCACATGTACAGAAACAAATTCAGTGTGTTTTTCAGACCCTTGTCTAGCCTGATACTCCATCACTGTGCTTTCTGCCTTCCAGTTCTCTCCTGCGATATGGTGGAAACCTGTCCCTCCAAAGTGCCATGAGTGTGCGGTTCAACAGCAATGGGACCCAGCTCCTTGCCTTGAGGCGGCGCCTGCCCCCTGTGCTGTATGACATCCACTCCCGCCTGCCGGTGTTTCAGTTTGACAATCAGGGTTACTTCAACTCATGCACCATGAAAAGCTGCTGCTTTGCAGGAGATCGTGACCAGGTAAGTGTTCTCTGCGTCCTACATCCCCACACTTATGCTTTTCTCTCTGACTCTTCTTTCTGTACTGTTTTTTATATCTCACTAGTGTCATATCAGGTAGAAACAATTAAGGGGAAACAGTGAATATCTAGGAATGTTTCGGCTTAACAGTAGTAAGTTTCTTCATCTAAGCTGCCAGTAGGTACACACAGGGTACACACCATAAACCAAGGCTGGCCACAGTATGGTTCTGAGCAACCTACTTCTGCCAAGTTTGGGGACAGGTTTTAAGATTCTAAGATTCTCCCATTTCAAAAGAAAGGAGAAGTCCATAGAAAACTAGTCTGTCAGTGCTTTCTTTTTTTGTTTTTGTTTTTTTGAATGAGTCTCACTCTGTTGCCCAGGCTGGAGTGCGGTGGCATGCTCACAGCCTCTGCAGCCTTGACCTGCTGGGCTCAAGCAGTCGTTCCACCTCAGTCTTCCAATAGCTGAAACCAGAGGCACACGCCACCACGCCCAGCTAATTCTTTTGACTTATTGTGGAGACAAGGTCTTGCGAAGTTGCCAGACTGATCTCGAACACCTGGGCTCCAGCAGTCCTCTTGCCTCGGCCTCCCAAAGTGCTGGGATTATAGGCGTGAGCCACTGCACCCAGCCACCAGTGTTTTTTAAAAAAATCAGTAAAACACTATGATGAGTGAAACACTCAGAGACATGTATTTAGAATGGCCCCTTGGTATGGCGTCTTCTTCTTGGATGAAGTGGGCTGAGCGGCTTTCTTTGAGAGGGAGCCAGATGCTGACTCTGTCTCTTCTTACTGCCAGTATCACAACTGGAAAGCCAAGCTGTGAGTTTCCAGCCTTTTCTCAGTCTCACTGGAAATGGAGTTACTGATGTTGACTTAAAACTGACAGTTTAAAAGTGTCCTTGACAGCTGGGCTCGGTGGCTCAGCCTATAATCCCAGAGCTTTGAGAGGCTGAGGTGAGTAGATTGCCTGAGCCTGCAGGTTTGAGACCCGCCTGGGCAACTTGGCGAGACCTCATCTGTACAATAAATCAAAAAAATTAGCCGGGCATGGTAGAGCACGCTTGTAGTTCCAGCTACTTGGAAGGCTGAGGCGGAAGGATTGCCAGAACCCAGTAGGTCGAGACTGCAGTGGCCGGAAGTGGCCACTGCACTCCAGTCTGGGTGACCGAGTGAGACTCCAATTCAAAAAAAAAATAAATAAATAAAATAAAAGTGTACTTGACCTTCATTCTTGCACCTGTCTATCCTGACCATAGACGTTCTGAAGTGGATGTCATTGACCAGTTGAACTGGTCTGGGTAATCAAGCTGAGTGAAGATAAATGGAAACAAAGAGTGATCAAATAAGCAAATAGAATGTTTTTCTTTTCAAGCACAACTGTTACTACCACTTCACATATAGATTGGGAGAAAGAAATTGTAGTCTCTGGCTAATGCTTAGTGTTCTCATCTTTGGGCCCATGAATGATGTCAATTTCTGACATATAATTCTCACACACTGTACCCCACTTCTTTAGAGTTATTTTTGGCATAAAAGAAATGTAAGCCGGGCTCGGTGGCTCAGCCTATAATCCCGCGCCTTGGGAGGCTGAGGTGAGTGGATTGCCTGAGCCTGCGGGTTCGAGACCCGCCTGGGCAACTTAGGGAGACCTTATCTCCACTATAAATCAAAACTAGCCGGGCGTGGTAGCACGCGCCTGTAGTTCCAGCTACTTGGAAGGCTGAGGCGGAAGGATCACCGGATCCCAGCAGGTTGAGGCTGCGGTGGCTGGGAGCAGCCACTGCATTCCAGTCTGGGTGACAGAGTGAGACTCTAACTCAAAAAAAAAAAGAAGTGTAAAGGAGGCATAAAATAAATAATTGAGAACCTGACAAGACCCTGCTTTTTGAAGACTGAAGCTAGGATTTTTCTCCTTAGGTGGAAGTTGCTAAAGGCTCCCGAATATCATAGTTAAGGATTAGTGTATGTAGTAGGAACCAACCAGTCAATTGTTGAATTGACTTGTGTTTAGATAGATAAGAATATTCTTTTTAGCGGGGCTCGGTGGCTCAGCCTGTAATCCCATGCCTTGGGAGGCTGAGGTGAGTGGATTGCCTGAGCCCGCGGGTTCGAGACCCACCTGGGCAACTTGGTGAGACCTCATCTCTACCCTAAATCAAAAATTAGCCGGGTGTGGTTGTGCACACCTGTAGTTCCAGCTACTTGGAAGGCTGAGGCAGAAGGATTGCCAGAGCCCAGCAGGTCGAGGTTGCGGTGGCCGGGAGCGGCCACTGCACTCCAGTCTGGGTGACAGAGTGAGACTCCAACTCAAAAAAATATATATATCCTTTTTAAGTTTTTCAAGCTAGAGATTTCCCCTTTTTATAAATAGAGACTGTTTATCCACGTTCAGAATTTATGCTCAAAGTGGAGTATTAGGGTCTCTTTAGCTTAGTTCCACACTGGACACCACTAGGTGGCCTCAGTTATACAAGTGAAGTCTCCACGGGGAGGCCACAGTGCCTGAATGACTTAATTTTTATCTGCCTATATGGTGCCGCAGGCAATTTGTTTCTTGGGTAGCAAGAAGCAGTTTCTAGAGATGATCAGATTCATAATAGAACAGATAATTGTCTGCTATGCAGAATGGTGGATTTAGCCTCTTTTGGCTGTGGAAATGACAATCAAAGCCCCTCCCATCCTTCTTTCCCCTCTTTCTCTTCTCCTTCTTCCTTTGATTTTGTTGATTTTTCCATCTTCTGTCAGCCTCTTATACATGTGAGTTTTACTTCATTGAATAATAAAGATCATGCTGTGTAGGTT
This sequence comes from Carlito syrichta, assembly GCF_000164805.1. Lineage (NCBI taxonomy): Eukaryota > Metazoa > Chordata > Mammalia > Primates > Tarsiidae > Carlito > Carlito syrichta. Next base: position 97,579 of record NW_007074574.1, on the reverse strand, counting down.
TGTTTATAAGTCATTATTGCCAGAAACATAGGGGCTGAGGAAAAGGGGAAGGAGGTGAAGAAAGATGGATGCTGTGTTTTCTTCAGGTTGTATTTCACAGCGAAAGCCTGTTTCCATGGAGTTCTTTCTTAAGTCTAGCTAAAATGGAAGTACCTAGACTGTTGTTTCTCACCCTCAGCACCTATCAACATTTTGGCTGAATAGCTCTTTGTTGTGTGGGGCTGTCCTGTGCATTGTGGGAGTTTAGCAGTGTTCCTGGTCTCTCCTTACCTACATGCCAGTAGCATCATCCTAAATTATTCTCCAGAGATTGCCATGTCCCCTGAGGGAAAGTTGCTTCTGGCTGAGAAGCTGCGATCTGATCTAGATTATCATTACCCATCTTGCTTACATGCATGGGGCAAGTATTGCCACTGGCCGAATCCCACAAGGTATCTTGTGATGGTCCTGGGTATGTACATCTAAGAGTTGTTTTTGCCTTTCAGTTTATATATAATGATAAAAATACGGATGGCCTTTGATTTTCTCCTATGAGATTTGACTCTTATTATTTGCGACTTTTGCCCTGTGGAAAGAGTTTATGGATATTATATTCTGACAGACGAAACTGCTTTTTGGTTGGTGTAAGTGGTTTTTCTTGGGTAAAGGTGAATGTGAAGTCATTGAATCCAACTTTGGATCAATTAACAGAGTTGAAGTCCCAAAAGTCTGTATTCCCCAAAAGTCTGTATTCCCCATACAGATTATTAGGAGTATATACTTTAGGGAGTTGGAAATGTAGAGATTTGACTTCTTTGTTCATTCCTCAGAGACTAACACATGTTGCTAATTCATCATTGTCTTGATCCAAATCCTGGCACACAGTGAGAACACAGTAAATGTTTGTTGAAGTGAATCTTGAGTACTTTGGTTAGTGTGTGGTGTTTAAGTTTCTGGGTCTAAAAGGCTTCTCTAACTGTAAGTCACGATTGCAAAGTATCATTTTTTCCTGCTCAACTTTCAGAAGCCTTTAGGGGGATGAATTAAATAATGAATTTGCAGTAAAACTAATCGACTGAGCTTTTAAACCAGGCCTTAGAACATATCTCTCAAAGGTGATTTATAGGCTCTGACTTTCTACACTCTACTAAAGCAGCAGCTGTCACGGTGACAGTGTGATCTGCAGGACTGATGTGTATATTCTCTGACTAGTCTAGACAGGATCTTTTTGTTGCTTTCAAATTCCAAAGCCTACCCTTTCCTTACGTTGGTCTTTATATTTGACCTCATTCCTGCATGCTCTGAGAACACCCACAGCCTGCGGTTCTGGTTTGGAGCTCTTCATTTAGTCATAGGCTGGGTAACCATCCCAGAGAGTAATCTGAGAATTTCCATAATAGGAATGGACATGGATAGGCAAAGCAGTAAGTGATCCTGTCTATCTGAGACAATCTTATGTCTCTTAAATATGGTAAGATTGTTCAGTTCACACAATTGGACCCAGATACTGTCTAAAGAGCCTGTTCTTTTTAGACTATCCTAGGTTCATTAGGTAATTCATTAACCTCAAAATGAAGTTAACATTTCAAGGAATTGGACTCAGGGAATAACGTGTGAAATATGCTGAGCCTACTGTGAGTCTCCCTCATGCTCATTGCCACCACTGTAGATGAATTCTCATTGTAAAACTGTTAGAGATCATTTCGCATGAACCCTTCCTTTTACAGAAGAGAAAATGGAGGCTCAGAGAATTTAGGTATACAAGTCACAATATATATGTTTGTAGCTAAGCCAGGACTAGAACCCAGATTTTTGGACTCTGAGTAGAGACCCCTTTTTACTATACAGTTGATCCCAACGTGATGCCAACATACTGCAAGGCAGGCAGCGACAATGAGTGAATTGGGCTGGGAGTAGAAATTAGGGAGTAGTAGGGCCGTGCCGTCTAAGTGGGGCAGCCCCCTCAGCTTTAGCCTGTTGGTGCCATGTGGGCCTCTGGGTTGCCAGGACCTCTGATTTTTTTTCAAGGGATGGTAAAAATAAAGATTCCTGATTTTTAAATATTGCAGCAAATTCCTACTTTACTGTATGGATAGAAATTTGCTCAGCACACCTATTCTGCTCTAGAGCCATGCATTTGAAACCTCTGTACTTCACTCAGCAGGATATTTTTCTCATGTTTAGTTATATGGTCTGTCATTACTTCATGGGTAAGTAGAGACAGGTTCCTTTTTCCTGGCTCTACTGAACCGTTTTTAAATTCATGTCTTTCTTCCCCCTCCATCTTTTAAAATAAGAAAGTAGATACTGAGCATTTACTGTGCACCAGATGCAGTGGTAGACACGTTCACATGACGTTGCCAGACGGTGCCCTCTTTGAGATTTCCACCCAAAGCCCTATCTACAGTCTGTCTTCCCTACTTTCAGCTAATGATATGTGGTTTGTGTATATCAAGTGTGTTTTAATTATTCAATTTTAATAACTCCCAGCATTAGGTCAGGCAACAGAAGTGACATCAGGTTGGCTGGGTATCACAGAAACAGCCCTAACTAGAAGTTTGCACCTTTTTATTTAAAACCTGATCGCCTTGAGCCCTTCATTGCATTAAAGCAGCCCGAGGCTCTCCTTGCTGTCACTTCCTCTTTGGAGTTTTGTTCTGTTTTCTTTTCTCCTGAAGCTTGACTGGGTACATTCTGTCTTCTGTGCCTCACACTCCCTCTCCACACTTGGTGAGCTAGTCTCTTGACAGGGTTAAAAAGAGTCCCTGCGTTCTACCTGCTGGCTTTCCTGGAACATACTTGCAAGACAGCACGTGGCTTTGTTCCCTTTCTTTTGCAATTCCTTAAATGTCTTTTGTCCTAGATAGTGAGTGCAGCACCGTTACTCGGGCTTCTGGGAAGGAAGTCTTTCAGGCAAGCAGGCATGTGTGCCTGAAAATGGACAGTCTGATCACTTCAACATCTTATCTTGCTGTAGCTTCATCTGACGCCTGGCCTAATAGTCCCTATATCTTGCAGAAGGCAGGATGGGGACAAAAAGAGAAAGTATAATAAGATTTGCTTGAAAGGGCTGAGCACTGAGTACTGATGTGTCTTATACAGGTCCTTCTTTTGAACTTGATATATGGCAAGCCCCAAAAACCATGGTCATAAAATCATCCTGTCCCAACCCCAGAGAAAAGAGCTGACTTGTACCTTGTGAATTCAACAAAATGGCCTTGAATACATGACCTGACCTCAGACATTACATCACCACTCAGGCTTGCTGTGTTGATACTATTGGGGTATAGCAGAGGTGCAGGAATGTTTAAATAAGTGCTCTCTAGGCCAGAGAAGCATCCTATAAAGTTATAACCTTGCTTTTTAAAAAACAAACAAACTTCATGCACCCCTTATTAAGACCACTTGGGGACCTGGCATACTGTATATTCTTTCATATCTGAGATAAAGGTACACTTTTTTTTTTTAAATTGGAGTCTCTCTCTGTCGCCCAGGCTGGAAGGCAGTGGCACGCTCATGGCCACCACAGCCTTGACCTGCTGGGCTCAGGTGATCCTTCTGCCTAAGCCTTCCAAGTAGCTGGAACAACAGCCATTCGCCACCATGCCTGGCTAATTTTTTGATTTATTGTAGAGAAGAGGTCTCACCAAATTGCCCAGACTGGTCTCGAACCCGTGGGCTCAGGCAATCCTCTCACCTCGGCCTCCCAAAATGCTGGGGTTATAGGCATGAGCCACCACGTGCGGCCAAATAATAAGGGGAGATTCAACTCTTGGTCTCCTTGTTTTGTGACTTTAGGCTACTATGTTTTATTTCCTCTCCTTGCCTTTCTTTGATATCTTATATATTTTTAACCCTTTAATTTCTAAAGCACTTTCGTATCCACTGTTATATTTCAATGTTCACAGCAACCTTTGGGTGTAATTGGACAGATTTCATCCTTGTGTGAAACTGAGTCTTAGAGTAGTTTGAAATGGCAGATCTAGTCGTTGGCAGAACCAGGACAAGACTCAATCTCTTGCTTGCGATTGATTACACCCTTTTGCTGCCAGCATTCCACTGCCTGTGTTAGCAAGACCAAGTGGTACTATGGTCTTCCACGGGCTGATGAGAAATTGCTGAACACAGATTGTTGTGGCAGAGGAATTCCTCGTATGTATTGTTTAGGGGTGAATATTTTAGGAGACTTTGGCGGTGGGTGGGGAGAAACTTTGTTTCATAAAGAAGAGGCAGAGTGAAAATAACCTTTTAATTTAATTTAATTTAATTTAATTTTATTTTGAGTTGGAGTCTCACTCTGTCGCTCAGGCTGTAGTGCAGTGACGTGCTCACGGCCACCGCAGCCTCAACCTATGGTGGAGGATTAGATGATTCTTCCCCACAGCTTTCCAGGTAGCTGGAACTACAGACATGGACCACCACACCCGGCTAATTTTTTTTTTTTTTAGTTTACTCTAGAGATGAGGTCTCACCAAGTTGCCCAGGCTGGTCTCCAACCCATGAACTCAGGCAATTCTCTCACCTCAGCCTCCCAAAGTACAGCCCAGGGACCAAGCCCAGCCTGAAAACAAACTTTTAAAAATCAGCCATTTATAAATCTTGTTGAATCCTGGACTTTATTGTAAGTCTTGGTGGCTTAGCCTGTAATCCCACGCCTTTGGGAGGCTGAGGTGAGTGGATTGCCTGAGCCGGCGGGTTCCAGACCCGCGTGGGCAACTTGGCAAGACCTCATCTCTACAATAAATCAAAAACCAGCCAGGTGTGGTAGCGCGCCTGTAATTCCGGCCACTCGGAAGGCTGAGGCGGAAGGATCACCAGAGCCTAGTGGGTCGAGGCTGCGGTGGCTGGGAGCGGCCACTGCACTCCAGTCTGGGCAACGAGTAAAACTCCCACTCAAAAAAAAAAAAAAAAGCTGTATGAATAGTCATCTCAAAAAATCTACATAGTTTTGCATAATAATAAAGAGTTTATGGGACTCCTGAAACCTAGATGCTCAGGTAATATTAAACCTGGATTAGGATTTTACCTTTGGGTTGGACATGGTGGCTTATAACTGTAATCCCTGCACTTGGGGAAGCTGAGGCTGAAGAATTGCTTGAGGAGTTTGAGACCATCCTGGGCAACATATTGAAACTTTATCTCTACAAAAAAATCAAAAAATTAGCTGGGCGTGGAGGCACACACCCATAGTCCCAGTTACTTGGGAGACTGAGCTAGAAGTATTGCTTGAGCCCAGAATGTTAAGGCTGCTGTGAGCCGTGATCGTTGTAATCATGCCACTGCACTCCAGCCGGGCAACAGAGTGAAACCCCCACTAAAGAAAAAAAGATTTAAATTTAGGATTATATCATCTTTTAGTCTGTTTACTGATGCAGTTTTAGAAATTAAAATCTTACAAGATTTTGGAATGTATGTAAGCCTGCTAGATGTGGTTTGGTTTGTAATTATTCAGCTGAAAAGGAACACAAGGTGACCTGAATTTCATCTCAGGAACAAGTGGAATTGATGTGATCTGGTGAAACAACATGACCACTCTCCTTTAATGCTTAGCTCCTGGTAGGGAGTCTGCCCTCCCCCCCAGAAGTCCCCTGGTAGATATTAATGAAGGGGAACAGAGTATATAACCTTTCCTGCTCTACCTGCCCCATCCTCTGGGGATTTCTTCAGGCTTTGGAGAAAAAAGAAAACACAGTTTCTTTCACAAGAATGCTTGGAGATCTTTGTGTGAATAAAGAGTTTAAATACTCATGTGGGCTGAAGTGAGTGATACCATGTCCTCACTTCCCTGTCCCCACATATAGAAACGGAGTCCCAAAGAGGGGAGGCTGGGTGCTGAAGGCTGTTTGGTTGATGGCCCCTCATCATGCCCAGGTTTCCAGAAGGAGTTTTGTCAAATAAAGATTCATCTTTAAGTAATGCTGGCTACTTGTTACAAGCAGCTGTTAGTGATTTAGAGTTTTTTTTTTTTCCTTTCTTCTGATAATTTGACTCTTATTGGCTGCCTTTATGGAATATTTCTTTATTAATAGAATTTTTCCTACTCAGAACCCGTAAGGGTTGGTTATTTTAATAAACCAAAGAATTCCAGAAACCTAATGGAGCCGAAACGGCAAATGGTCCTAAGAAGCAAGAATAATGTAACTTCACATGCAAAAAAAAGTGTTAATCTTATGGGTGTATTTGTATGGTTTATTAGGAATTTCTCCTACCACAAAAAAAATAAATCTATGGTTTGCCGTTTCCAAAGAAAATTCGCTTTGCTTGCTTTGGATGGTATTTGTGGTGAGCACTTAGGATAAATGATAGTATCAAAGTAGTATTATGTACCAATTAGCAAACCTTTTTCTGGAAATAGTCTTCCAGAGAACATATGACAAAGTTGTCCAATCACATTGCTTTTCCTCTTCAGACAGAAGGTCAGGGGGAAAGAAGAGCCATGCTTGACTGAAATGTTAAATAGCAGTCTCTGCTGTCCCTGATCCAAGCAAGAGAGCCATCTGGTTTTTCTATCCTAGTCAATACAGTTAATTAGATAGGCATCCCATTTACTGGAGAATAATTAATCAGTTACTATGGAAGGAGCTTTTGAGAGAACTGTGTAAGTTGATCAGTACTCAGTGAATAATAACTGATTGATATGTTTCCTTCTTTATTAGCAGATGTTGGGAATATTGAATGCTGTGCAAACATACACACCACACACATACACACGTGTATCGATATCGATTTATCCAGAGAGCAATAAGAGATTTTTCTTTTAGCAAAGGTCTTGTTAAAACATAGTCTGGGTTATTTTTGGAGTATATCAGGTAGGTGGCTTGTCCTTCCTTCCTTCTGAAAAGCTTGGACATTTTGGAAGGAGACCATTTTTGTTTACATCTGTATTTCTAAGTTCAGTGATGTCTTAGAATATAAATAGTGGGGAGTTATCTGGGTTATGAATTAATACTATCTTTGGTTGTTAAATAAAGGTGTTTTAGGGGACAAATAGTTGTTTTGCCTGAGGTTGCTCCTAAATTGGTCCCTGCACCCCCCACCCCCACCCCAGCTTCTATTTAATAAGCAGTTTTGCTGTAGTAGGCCATGTGTAGATTCTTCTTTGAACCTTCAAGTTGTTAAAAATTTCTTGTGATTTGGGTGACTCTACAGAGGTGGTCAGTATGTTTAAAGGCATGGGCTTCTCTGGGTCTTCAGCTGGCAACCTTTGAAAATAGAAAAAGATCTTTCAGAGAATGTATAATTTAAGAGGTGAAGAAAGGGATAGGAGTTCTTTTAGGGGATGCTGGACATTACAACAGCACAAGAGAGTAGAGAGTATTGCTTGAGTGGCTGTTTTCTATAAAGGTTAATAATGCATTACCGGGTTTGGTGGCTCATGCCTATAATCCTAGCACTTTGGGAGGCTGAGGTGAGAGGATTGTCTGAGGATTGTCTCTCCAGGTTGCCCAGTTGGAAACCAGCCTGGGCTACTTGGAGAGACCTTATCGCTACAAAAAATCAAAAAAAAAAAAAAAAAAAAAGAAAGAAAGAAATTAGCTGGGCGTGGTGGCCCATATCTGTAGTTCCAGCTACTTGGAAGGCTGAGGCAGAAGGATCACCTGAGCCCAGTAGGTTGAGACTGCGGTGGCTGGGAGTGTGCCACTGCCCTCCAGCCTGGGTGACAGAGACTCCAATCCCCTCCCCCCAAAAAAGGTTAATGCGTTGACAGAGGACAGATAGGCTAGTGAGACAAGTGACAGATGTTAGTGCAGTCATCTTTTTTCCAATGTTGTTGGTGATGGTTCTTTCTTGAAAACTGTTGAGAGGGAGTTGTTGATCTCTCCCTATGCTTGAGCAAGTCTCTTCATACTGACAGTGGGATTATAGATATAATCCCACAATGCACTGACCTCAGGTGAACTCTACTTAAAATGTCTAGATCAGTGAACATTCAAATAAGTAAACAGACCACAGAATAGAGAAACAGTGAGTTGGGTCAGAGCGTGACCAGCTGGGAAGGATTATGGATAATGTATATCCACACAACAACTCAGGCTCTTTTTTTTGCGCTGATATCACCCACTTACCCACGAAACTAAATGAGAATAAAGTATGTCTTCCACTCTGAGCTGATGTCTGTGGAACTCCTACCTCACCCTCAATTTGGGGCATTTTGGCAGATGGGGACTCTATTGCCTAGATAATGGAGTATCTGAAACATTCTTTCTCCTTCTTCGGAACCCTGCTGTGTTCTTCTCAGGATACAAGGTAAAAGACTCTATGATATGAGTTTTTAATTTTAATTTGTGGTTTACGCCTCAACATTTAGAATGAGGTTTTAAAAAAAACCTTAGAGAAGGTAATGAATTCTTCATATTCATGTCCCCACTTGTCTATAAACATAATACCACCTTATTTAGTTTTTGCCTTTCTAAAATTGAATAGTAATCCTTAGTTTTTTTCATGGTAGTGTTTTCAGTGTTAACGTTGTTTGTGAAGTCATATATCACAGAAGAGAATAAAAATACTCAACTAAGGAATTGTGGGTGATTAGTCTTTCTGTGATGTTTCTATAGCTTGCCTCTTCACGTAGAGTTATCTGCTGCCAAATCTTCCTGTTATCTAAGCCAGAAGCCCTCTACTCTGGGTCAGCTTCAGATCCCAAACACCAGGTTCCCTGGGTGGGAATGCACAGATGCTCTTTGAAATTAGATCATCAAGGTAAAAGGAAAAGCAAGAGAGAGAAACCACTGTCTTCAGTTTTACCACTTGCGGTACAGATCAGTTTTCTGGTTAATTCAAGTAATTACTGTTTCTTGAATTTTAATATAATTATGTTCTTTGAGTTTCTTTGATAGTGATTGTCATGGACACTGTTTGATCTTTATTTATTTATTTATTTATTTATTTATTTATTTATTTATTTATTTTTGAGTTGGAGTCTCACTCTGTCACCCAGACTGGAGTGCAGTGGCACGCTCCTGACCACTGCAGCCTCAACCTGCTGGGCTCTGGCGATCCTTCTGCCTCAGCCTTCCAGGTAGCTGGAATTACAGGCGCACACTACCACGCCTGGCTAATTTTTTATTTATTGTAGAGATGAGGTCTAGCCAAGTTGCCCAGGCGGGTCTCGAACCTATGGGCTCAGGCAATCCACTCACCTCAACCTCCCAAAGCACTGGGATTACAGGCTGAGCCACTGAGCCCGACTTGGTCTTTATTTTGATGCCCATTTTCCCTTGCATCCTACAGCAGATAACTGTGAGATCACCCACCAAGACTTGCAGTGCTTTCATGGCCCTGTCAAGCACAAACCATGGGCAGGACCTCATATGGGGACTCCAACCAGCCTAAGTCCAGAGGGGTAACCCCTCCAGCACCCAGAAGAGAGGGATATTTCCAACTGCTCTGATGATGTTAAATGTGTCTCTGTACTCAACGAACTTGGAATAATCTTTAATTCCACATAGCTTTAAAAAAAAAGAACACTTAATGACTGTCCTATATTTTTAAATAGCCAGAACTCTGTTCCTTCTCCTGGAATACTCTTCTCTCAGATATCCACATAACTTGCTCCCTCATTTCCTTCGGGGCTCTGTCCAAACTGCCATTTATCAGAGAGGCCTTCTGTGATCACTCTATGTAAAACGGAAACTAACACCCCCACCCCCAGCATTCCTTATATGTCCTAACCTGCTGTTTAACTTTTCTGTACACTCACTGTCACCAGGCACATTTTTGTTTTTTTTTTTTGAGTTGGAGTCTCACTCTGTCGCCCAGACTGGAGTGCAGTGGCCGCTCCCGGCCACCACAGCCTCGACCTGCTGGGCTCCGATGATCCTTCTACCTCAGCCTTCCAATAGCTGGAACTACAGGCGTGCGCTACCACACCTGGCTAATTTTTGCTTTATTGTAGAGATGAGGTCTTGCCAAGTTGCCCAGGGGGGTCTCAAACCCGCAGGCTCAGGCAACCCACTCACCTCAGCCTCCTAAAGGTGCGGGATTACAGGCTAAGCCACCGAGCCTGGCTACCAGGCACATTTTATTTATATTTTTTCTTTTTTTCTTTTTAGATTGGAAAATACAGTTTATTTATAAAGTAAATTAGTGACAGAGAGAAAGAGGAGATTCACCTCCCCAGGGTAGGAAGGGGGGCCAAAGCCAGGAAACATGGTGATAGCCATAGCTCACAGAGCACATGGCCACACCAGAGTCTTGTAAGGCAAATGACCTTTATATTTTTTTGTTTAACTTTTTTCCCGCTACCTACTCTCTGACCACACTATATATGTATATAATATTTTTTCCTTTCCTACCCAATAGAATGTAAACATCATAAGGACAGGGACAGGGTCTCTCATGATCACCCCTATATTCCCTTCCCTGGAACACTGCCCAACACATAGTAGACATTCAATAAATATTTGTTCAATGAATAAAGGAATGAGCTCATTTTTATTTCTGTCTCCCACAGTCAGCAGTGTCACAGGGAGCCAGCTTTTAATGCTGGAAGGCTTCCAGCAGACAGCCATGAAATGCCATCATGAATTCCTCAGGACAGTTTTGTGATTCCAGTGTGTGTGAATACTTACATGGTCTAACTAGATGCCAGTGTATCAAGACCCCCTCCTTGAAAGTCATCCCGAGCTGTTCCCTGTGGTAGGTGTAAGTGCAACTCTAAGAGGAGGAGAGGTGGGGAGTTGCCCTTCTCCCCAGAGGAAGTCTGCACCTTCTACGCATGCTCTGCATATCTGAGGGGCTGTCAGCTAAGACTCTGGGGGAGAATGTTCTTCCTTCTAAGGCAGCTTCTGAGTCAGCGTTCTGTCTGGGAGTCCCCTTTTACCTTATAATGACTGGGCCCTGGCACATAGAGAAACACAAAGGAAAGCACCAACCCTTCACCGAGGTAGTGATCCCCAGCTAGGCCTAGCCTGGATTGATGCTTTTTTAATATTTGTTTTTTGTTTAGTTTGCAGTGGTATAAGGGGGACAGGGTCCCAGGAATTCTGTATGAGGTTTATAGTCTCTTTTAAACATAGAGCAAGCATGAGATGTTGAGTAATAAATAAGTTATATTACATAAATAGTGGGGAGTTCTTTTTATGTTCTGTGCACAACTCCCCCCTTTTGTCTTAATTTGAATTCAAGTTCCAAGGGCAAGTAGTTTTATTTGGAAATGCAGTAAATAGTAGCAGAAGAGTAGAGAAGTGAGCCAGGGAAAGGAAGGGTGACTTAGTGAGCCGGCTACTACTGGGGGCCATTGGAGTTGGGTTTTAGGGGAAAGGGTATAGAACACACACAGCGGTTACTCTGCCTAGGGACAGGGAAACTGGGTTATGGATACACCAACAACCCGCAGTCATTTGTAGAGGGCTGCTCCTACTGAGTATTCATTCCACGTAGCTGTCCGCAGACCCTGGGCTTTGGAGAAAGCCCTCAGGTGAAGGAGTAGGCACACTGGCAGCTGGAGATGAGGCCGGACATACAAAGCAGCAAGGCCTGAGAAGCTGAGAACTCTGGGAGTGAGTTGCTCCCGTTTCCATTGAAACCATACGTTACTTGAGTGCCATTGCTTTATCTTTTCTCCTTTTTGCCTGTTAAACTACTTATTTTCCTGAGGCTGGCTCAGTCTCAGATCTATCTTAACTTGACTCTTCTGTGAATTTCCGGGCAACTTGTTTCTCATAATGACACTTAGTGATTTCTACTTAATGGAATGATAGTTGTGTACCTACATGTTTTATGTTTTCTACTTGGCTTAAGCACCTTGGGGACCCAAGTGTTGTCTCACACATCTTTGAAAGCACCAGAGTGCCTGACATGTAACTTCTCTGTTAGTGTGTAATGAATACATCTTTCCCCTAACTAGTAGATTGCTTTGCAAAACAGCCTGTAAAAGGAAAACCTTTGGGCTCCTGAATTCCAGCTTTATAACTTCAACCAGATAGTGTCTTTTACTGCAGGAAGTTACCAGATAAACACTAAAGCCAGAACAATGAGAAGTCTTTTTTTTCTTCCCTTTTTTAAGTGTACATTTTAGTAGATTAATTATGTACATTCACATTGTTGTGTAACCATCACCGCTATCCATCTCCAGAACTTTTTTATCATTCCAAACTGAAACTCTGTGCCCACTAAACACTACCTCCCCATTTCCCCCTCCTTCCAGCCCTTGGCAACCACCATTGTACTGTCTATCTCTGGAATTCTAGGGGCCTCATATAGGTGGAATCATACAGTATTTGACTTTTTGTGGCTGACTTGTTTTAGTTAGCATAATGTCCTCAAGTTGCATCCATGTTGTAGCATGTGTCAGGTTTTTTTTCCTTTTTAAGTCTGAATAATGATAATTCCACTGTGTGTATTACTACCTTTTATTTATCCATTCATCTCTTGATGGACACATGAGTTGTTTCCACCTTTTGGCTTTATGAACAATGCTGCTATGAACATAACTGTACAACTGTCTCCTTGAGATCTTGCTTTCAGTTCTTTTGGATATATACCTAGAAAGGAAATTGCCAGATCATATGATAAATCTATTTTTTATTTTTGAGAACTGCCATACTATTTTCTGTAATGGCTGCACCATTTTACATTCTAACAAACGGCATAAAAGAGTTCCAATTTCTCTACATCCTCATCAGCATTTGTTATTTTCTATTTTATATATTTATTCATTTATTCATTTATTTATTTATTTTTGAGAAGACAGGATTTATTGAGAGGACAGAAAAGCTCCCAACAGTGGGAGGGGACCTGAGGGTGTTGCCTGTTTTTTGTATTAAAAAAAAAATTTTTTTTTTTTGAGTTGAGTGTCTCACTCTGTCATCCAGGCTAGAGTGCAGTGGCATGATCAGGGCTCACTGCTGACTCAGTCTCCAGGACTCAGGTGATCCTTCCATCCCAGTCTTCCAAGTAGCTGGGACTACAGGCTTTTACCACCATACCTGGCTAATTTTTTAAGACAAGGTCTTAATATGTTGCCCATACTGGCCATAAACTCCTGAACTCAAGTGATCCCCCTGCCTCAGCCTTCCAAAGTGCTGGGATTATAGACATGAGCCACCATGCTGGCCTGGAAACTTTTAAATCAAAGTTTAACAAGATTAGTCTTTGAGTTTCCTTGTCTTGAGCATGTTTGTATAGTGACTTGTTGAATCATCTGGGCTAGCAGCTTAGGGACTTTCAGGTCTGATCCAGCTTCCACCATTCGTTCACAGAGTAATTGTAGAGTCCAGTTTTCTTATTTTGCAGGTGAAGAAACTGAGCCCACTGTTTCTTCCACTGTGCCCTGGGCCGATCACCTAGCCTCTATGGATAGCATTTTCTTCATCTTTAAACCTATCTTCCTTTGGGAAAATTGATTTTATATAATTGCTAAGTATTTAAAATAATTTACATTAGGCATGAGGATGTGTCTTTGTTAGACATACATCTGTTTTGGAATTGTTTGGTGTTGTTTTCTTTTTTTTCTTTTTTTTTTCTTTTTTTTTGAGTTGGAGTCTCACTCTGTCACCCAGGCTGGAGGGCAGTGGCACGCTCCCGGCCACGGCAGCCTCGACTTGCTGGGCTCCGGCAATTCTTCCGAGTAGCCGGAATTACAGGCGCGCGCTACCACGCCCGGCTGATTTTTTGATTTATTGTAGAGATGAGGTCTCGCTGCCCAGGCGGGTCTCGAACCCACGGGCTCAGGCAATCCACTCACCTCAGCCTCCCAAAGGCGCGGGATTACAGACTGAGCCACCGAACCCGGCCTTGGTGTTGTTTTCAAATGCAAAGTTTCTTTAGAAAATATAGGCCTTTTTTTTAAAAAAAAAAAAAAAAAAAAGGAAAATAAGCAGATGGGGCCAAAAGGCAGGAAGTAATACTGACCTCAACTTAAAGTGAAACACTTATGCTAATCTTTGGAATAAATGAGCTCTCAGAGTTGCTCACTTGTTACTATTAGACTGTTTTAGATAATGCTTTTATGAGTACAAATCAGAGTAGGTCTGGCCTAATGTCCTATCTTTTTGAGATCAAGCAGTTTGAAGCTGCCACATAAAAGGGGATTGCTCATGCCCCTGGCACTGACTCATGGCTTTTTTGTCAATGGTATCCTGACCAGAGATGTCAGCAGGGAGGTTCAGGATGCTTGGCCTTGCACAAAAGGTCTCTGGGAAGCTCCTGTTTTTTAATTTTCTGCATTAAAAAAGTTTCAAATTGTGGAGAAATTTACATAACATGAGATTTACCATTTTAATCTTTTTTTTTTTTTTTTGAGTCAGTGTCTCACTCCAGCACCCAGACTGGAGTGCAGTGGCACTCTCACGGCCACCCCGGTGTCGACTTCTTGGGCTTAGGTGATCCTTCTGCCTCAACCTTCCAAGTAGCTGGAACTATAGATGTGCGCTACCATGCCCAGCTAATTTTTTTGGTATATTGTAGAGATGAGGTCTCACCAAGTTACCCAGGCTGGTCTCGAACCCCTGGGCTCAGACAGTCCTCGCCTTGGCCTCCCAAAGTGCTAGGATTACAGGCTTGATCCACCACGTCTGGCTTTAATCATATTTAAGTGTACAGTTCAGTGGCATTAAGTACATTCACATTGTTGTACATCCATTACCACCATTCAGCTCCAGAACTTTTTCATTGTCTCAAACTGAAACCCTGTCCCCACCGAACATGAACTCATTCTCCCTCCTCCCCACCCCTGGCAACCATCATTCCACTTTTTGTCTTCGTGATTTTGACTACTCTTAAGTATGTCATGTAAGTAGAATCACATAGTATTTATTCTTTTGTGACTGACTTATTTCACTTAGCAGAATGTCCTCACGTTTCATCCATGTTGTAGCATGTGTCCAAATTTCTTTCTTTTTAAAGTCTAAATGATATTCCATTGTGAGTATTACTACATGTTGTTTATCCCTTCATCTGTTGGTGGACACTTGGGTTGTTGCCATCTTTTGACTACTGTGAATGATGCTGCTATGAACATGGGTGTAGATATCTGTTAGGGTTCCTGCTTTCATTTCTTGGATGTATACACAGGACCGTAATTACTGGGTCAGATGATAGTTCCATGTTTGACTTGTTGAGAAATTGCCATACTGTGTTCTACATAGTTGAACCCTTATGCATTCTTACCAGGCATGCACAAAGGTCCCACTCTCTTCACATCCTGCCAACACATGTCTGGTTTTTTGGTAACAGCAATCTTAATGGGTGTGAAATCGTATTTTGTGGTTTTGATTTACATTTCTCTAATTTTTTCTAGTGATATTGAGCGTCTTTTCCTGTACTTATTGGCTGTTTATGCATCCTCTTTGGAGAAATGTCTGTTCAAATCCCTTGCCCTTTTTTGATTTGGGTCTTTTGTTGTTGTTGCTGCTGAGTTTTGGCCAACGACTCTTTTGATTTGTAAGTATTTTTTAACAGGCTGTGTGGTGCCTTATAAATACATGACCATTTATCTTGTTTATTTAAATAAAATCTCAGTGCTGATAGAGGTGTTATAAATCAATATGTTTATTATTATATATTGTATTCATTACTGTTATCATTATTTTGAGTCAGAGTCTCACTCTGTTACCCAGCCTGGAGTGCAGTAGTATAGTCACAGCTCAGTATAGCCTTCAGCTCCTGGGCTCGAGCAGTCCCCCTGCCTCAGCCTCCCGAGTAGCTGAGACTACAGGCATGTGCCACCATGCCTGGCTAATTTTTAAACAATTTTTTGTAGGGATGAGGTCTCACTATGTTGTCCAGCCTGTATTTGTTCTCGAACTTCTGACCTCAAGTGATCCTTCTGTCTCAGCCTCCCAAAGTACTGGGATTACAGGCGTGAGCCACTGTGCCCAGCCTGTATTTGTTATAATATATATGTAATATTATATATATATTTTTGTTCCAACAGTATATCCTTTCTGGCTCTGATGACTTCAACCTGTACATGTGGAGGATTCCTGCAGATCCAGAAGCAGGTATGTCCCTAGTATGAACCCATTCCTGTTGTTGGCTCTGTTGACCTTTGGAATGCTGTCACCCTGAGAAGCCAGATCTGTAGCAATAGAGGAAGCTATTTCTCTTTTAACATTTTAAGTAGTTTATTGGAAAAGTGACTGAAGGAAATTGTAAAATAAAAATTAAAAGCTAGATTTAATAACTGTATTCCTCAGGCATAGCTTTGTCTGCCATAAGTGGTGCTTAGGTTTTGCTTTTTCTTCTAGGAACCTCAGGTCTCATAGCTCTCCTTCATGTCCTTTATTTCCAGTCTCCTCCTGTTTCACACCTGGAGTATTTTTGTCTTGCTTTCCTTGCTTTTCTTTTCTCATCCACCCCCATATTCCTACTTATTCCCCTACATGCAATTGGTAGGACTCTAGCTTTCCTTTGGTCATGTGAACTAAAGGGGGGCTTTCTTTGTTGATGGACAGGTATGTTCCCTGGAGATTTGCTGACCCCAGACATCAAAGAAATAAGGAAGAAATATCTCTGAATGTGCTCTAGATACATCCTGAGAAAAGCCTGCAGCTTTCCATAAATTTGCATCGAAGACATCTGGGCTTTCAAATAGCATGAATCTTTCTTCATTCTTCTTAATAATGTCCTCACATGCTCAATGAGTGTTATCTACTGGTAGAAAAACATCTATTTTTAATACTCAAAACAGCTCAATACAGCCGTCTGTTCCAGGTGATACATGGCATTAAGCTGGAAAATGGCCATTCTGATATTTTATTAGATATTAGAGGGCTATGCCAGCATGTTGCACAAGATGTGTCCACAGTAGTGCTCAGGGTTTAGGGAAGTTTCTGGCTTTGCCTGTTGCTCAGTTAGCAATATTGTTAACAACATCTGCTTTGCAAAACCTGTTGAGGCCCACTTTTGGCTTAACTGCAGTTGCTGTGGTCTAGTTACTAAACAGGTTACAAAAGCGCCTTTCCCCTTCTACAGTGTGGAAAGCATGAGTGAGACAGCTCACCCTTGAAGCACAGCCAGATGGAGCAGCAGTGTCTACCTCAATAGAAAGGATGTCATCACACTAGAGGTCATTCTTGGTGAAGTCTCCCAGCCCATAAGCCCTAGATCAATTATCTGAGAAATAAGCTTTGGGCTTTTTATATTTTATTTTTTTATCTTAGAGTTGTGGGGTATGTGTGAGGATTTGCTACGTAAACAATCTTTAGGCTTAATTGTATCTTTTTCCTAATCTTGAAAGGCTTTTAGTTATTAAGTCATTATGACTTTTAAATAGAAAGTAGATAATGCCCTCTCTTCCCCAGGACTGTTTTCTGGACTTTTTCTCACATTTACATGGAAAGAATGGGAAAGCATTAGCAACAGTATTGGAGGTTTTTTCCTCTCCATGCTACTTCTGTACTGACTTAGGTATAGACCATCTAATCTGTCAGAGCTGTGATAACAAAATGTCACAGACTGGGGGACTTAAACAACAGAAATGTAATTTCCCACAACTCTGGAGGCTAGAAGTACAAGATCAAAGTGCTGGCAGGGCTGGTTTCTCCTGATGTCTCTCTCCTTGGCTTGGTGGTGGCCACCTTCTCACTGTGTTCTCTCTGTTCTCTGTGCACATGCATCCCTGGTGTCCCTTCCCTTTTTATAAGGTAGCTCTCATGTCACTTTCTTCTAAATGTCCTTCAGAGACAGTACCTCCAAGTTTATTTAGAAGTGATGTCAGTTTCTTTATTTTACCGATTTTTCTCTCCTTTGAATTTGTCCTACCTCTGTTTAAAGAATAACTGAGTAAATCTGGCAGATTAGTCTGACCAGTCCAGAGAAAAATCAGTGGCTCCTTGATACTAAAGTATGCTACACGGTGTTTCATAAAGTCCACCCAGTATCACATAAGTCTTTCTGGAAGCCACAGAACCCATGATCTACTTACATTATGCTTAGAATTGGCCAGAAGCCCTGCCGTTTCCACACAGGTTGTGGTTGGTTCTGGGTTCTCATTCTTTTTTTTTTTTTTGAGTTGGAGTCTCACTCTATCGCCCAGACTGGAGTGCAGTGGCCGCTACCAGCCACTGCAGCCTCGACCTGCTGGACTTCGGTGATCCTTCCACCTCAGCCTTCCGAGTTGTTGGAACTACAGGCTCGCGCCACCACACCCGGCTAATTTTTTTTATTTTTAATTTATCGTAGAGACGCAATCTCACCAAGTTGCCCAGGCGGGTCTCGAACCCACGGGCTCAGGCAATCCACTCACCTCAGCCTCGCAAAGTGCGGGATTACAGGCTGAGCCACCAAGCCCGCCTGGTTCTCATTCTTTACTTGGTATTTGGGTTTCTTTGTACCAGGGACAGGATTATGATTATTCCTCTTGTTGGATTTACTAACTAGTAGTTGAGGAGTTTGTTTGTATCACTCTTTGGCATTACATCATCAATTACAGCAAGTCTGTCCCTTTGATCGTCATTTTGCTCTGCATGTAACCAAAACACCTTTTAAGATTATTTTTAGCAAGTGTTGGCTCATTTGGAGATTCAGCTTTCCTGCCACTATTCTGATAGACCCAACCACATTCTTTTTTTTCTTTTCATTTTTCTTTTTAAGAGTCAGGATCTCCAGCCTAGGCTGGAGTTCAGTGGCTATTCACAGGCATGATCATAGGGCCTTTGAACTCGTGGGCTCAAGCAGTCTTCTTGCCTCAGCCTCCCATGGTGATAGGCGTGTATCACCATGCTCAACCTCTTTTCTTGTTTATGAATCTTTTTCTTTGTTTTTCCTTATTGTTCTTTTTTATGTTACGACCTCTGCTATTTTTGTAATTATGTACTTCTTTTTATAAAAGCAATACAGGCATGTAATTTTTAAATCAAATACTATTATAAAACTTGTTTATTTATATATATATATAAATTTTTTTGTTTTTTTTTGTCTCACTCTGCCACCCAGGCTAGAGTGTGGTGGCATACCCACAGCCACCACAGCCTCGATCTGCTGGGCTCAGGTGATCCTTTCATCTCAACCTTCCAAGTAGCTGGAACCATAGGCATGCGCCAATACTCTCAGCTAATTTTTTGATTTATTGTAGAGACAAGGTCTTGCCATGTTGCTCATACCGGTCTCCAAACCCGAGCTCAGGTAATCCTCTCACCTCCGCCTCCCAAAGTGCTGGGATTACAGGCGTGAGCCACCGTGCCCAGCTATAAAGCTTATTTATAAAGCACAACAGTCCCTTTCTCTTCCTCTCTCCATAATATGCTCATAACATTTTTGAAGTTTCAATTTTGGACTTCTCTATTGACTTTCTACTACTGAAATCAGTTTTCCAAAAGAAAAATCTTCAGTTTCTTACCTGGAGAGAATTTGCCTAACAGTTAAACCATGGTCCTCAGAACCATGGGGATTAGGACTGTGGGTTTCATAAATCTATATGCAGATTTTTGTTTAATCCCACCCACAGCTGTGCCCTGTGTCTCCAGTCTAAAACATTTTTAGGTCAATTCCAAATGGCAACATCCAGGCCTTTGCTTATGTGGGAACAGGGCAGTTTCCTGGTTGTGTGGGCTCAGGAGAGGAGTGTGACTGCTCTTTAAACATGTATTCAATTCATCCTGCTTCCAACCCTACTTTTCAGCCTTGCTTCAGGGATACTTGGTAGCTCTCATTTTATATGTAATATCTCTATTTTTAAATGTTGGCAATTAATTCATAGTTGTAAAAAATATTCAAAATATCTAAGGGCTAGATGCATCCTTTGTGTTCTAGCTTTGAATGCTTAGATGAGAAAATCTTGTCTGAAAACTCCTGACTTTTAAACAATTATGGGGTGAGGACAGTGCATTCTCTCACTCTCTTTGTCTCTCTCTCACTGTCTCTCTCTCTCTCTCTCTCTCTCTCTCTCTCTCTCTCTCTCTCTCTCTCTCTCTCTCTCTCTCTCGCTTTCTGTCTCTCTTCATACCTGTTGAGTGTTAAGATATCAAGATAGGCTAATAGGGGAAAGCTGGCTTGCTGTTACATATCTTAATGGCATAATCAGAACTTGACTCTCTAGATGACAAGCAGTCAGCATTTATTGAATGCCTGCTGTGTGTTTTGCTGTGTGTGCCAAACACAGAGGGAATTAAATGGCATGCAGTCCTGTGTGCCAGCCAAAGGCAAGAACATCTTTTTTTCTCCACACTACTGTTCAGAAAGACTGCTGGCCTTTTTTTTTTTTTTTTTTTTGCTACACAAACATCAAAGAGATGAAATTTATTTACATAAACAAAACTAACTTAATGAATAGGATAAGTCATTCACATAGGACTTCTAGTGGGGTGAGAAGGTGATTTTGAGATGTAAGACCTATACCCACTATAAAACTTTCTACTTGGCAAGATCAGGTCCGATTTTTAGTTTATTTAATATAATAACTCATTTCTAAAAAAAAGTCAGAGGAAGGAATAGAACTAGGAATTTTGCTGTGGCAAAGGAAAAGTTCATCAGAACATATGTTTTACACCTCTGAAGTAGGTAGGAAGAACATCTGTTTTTATGTGGTAATTCTGAAACAAAGTGAAAAGTGAATATACCAGCAGTTTCATACAGAGCCAGTATTGTTTGTAAAAAGGAGCATGAAGCTTAAAATCCTACCAGGGCTGGGTGCAGTGGCTCAAGCCTATAATCTCAGCACTTTGGGAGGCCGAGGCAAGAGGATTAACTGAACCCAGGGGTTCAAGACCAGCCTGGGCAACTTGGTGAGCTCTCATCTCTACAATAAATCAAAAAATTAGCCAGGTGTGGTTGTGCATGCCTGTAGTTCCAGCTACTTGGAAGACTGAGGCTGAAGGATTGCCTGAGCCCAGCAGGTCGATGCTGGGGTAGCCATGAGCGTGCCACTGCAAAAAAAATCCTACCTGGATTCAAGTCTTCTAACTTGTACTTAACTGCTACTAATCAGATGACTGAGTGATTCTAAGCAGTTTATATAACAATAATTGTCTGAGCCTCAGTTTCTTCTGTAAAATGCCCCACTTTTAAAAGCTTTCTAAAAACTATGTTCATTCAAATATAAGAACATAGTTACTGCAACATGTAGTAAGATCAGTATAGATCCATAATTTCTAAAACATTTTCTCCCTAGTAACTTAGGTATGAAAGTAATGGATTTGACAAGGTGTGGGGGAGGTGGGTGTCTCTTGAAAATATTTATATTGTCCTTCCCTTCCCTTTCTCCCATTTCCTGTTGGAAAGAGCTTTAGGGTTTTCTTTGAGTTGGAGTCTCACTCCATCACCCAGGCTGGACTGCAATGGCACTCTCATGGCCATCTCAGCATTGACCTGCTGGGTTCCGGCGATCCTTCCAAGTAGCTGGAACTACAGGAGCATGCTACCATGCCTGGCTAATTTTTAAATTTATTGTAGAGATGAGGTCTCACCAAGTTGCCTGGGCTGATCTCAAACCCACGGACTCAGGTAATCCACTCACCTCGGCTTGCTTTAGGCGACCAAATTGTTTTTCCTGAGCTCTGCCTCTACTCCAAGAATTCACTAGTAATGGCAGGAAGCATAATGCCGTAGAGTCAGTATGCTTACTTAAATGCCTGATCCAATCCTCTTCCAGTTGGGAGCTTCGGAAGAATTTCCAAATCTCAACAAACTTTTATAAAATGAGGATAACATCAACAGCATCTACCTTTTTTAGGATTGTTGTGAGTACTTAGTAGTTAGGCAGTGATTGTTACTGCTCATGGAGAAAGCTTTCTCGGGTATGGTGGCTCATGCCTGTTATTCCAGCACTTTGGGAGGCCAAGTCGGGAGGATTGCTTAATTAAGCCCAGGAATTTGAGACCATCCTGGGCAACATAGAAAACCTTGTCTTTTTAGAAAATTAACTGGATGTGGTGGCATGTGTCTAGCAGAAAGATCACCTGAGCCCAGGAGGATGTGGCTGTGGTGAGCCGTGATTATATCACTGTGCTCCAGCCTGAGCAACAGAGTGAGACCCTGACTCAAACAAATAAACAAACACAGCGACGACAAGAAAGCTTTCTCCCTTTTTAAACTCACCTTTAAAAAACTCCTTGGAGCTCAAGACATTGATCTCCTTGGTACTCTCCTTGCATGGCTGATTGAGTTGTTCTTGCATGAAGGCTGCTATTGACTCATCAGTAGTTCAAGAGGGCTCTCTGATGTGACAAAGTTTTCCCTGAATGGAAGGAAGAATCATGCATTTCACTGCCAAGTTACTGTAGCCACCCCCACTGGCAGTAGACTGATGAAGTAGGCTGGAAACAACTGTAAAAGCATCGTTATAGGCCTGCACATGTCTGCATGCTCTGTCTCTCTTCTTTTTCTAGATATGTATTCACTCAGTGAGTTAGGCCTCCCATGTAACTGGAAAACTGCTTTTTCCTCCCATGTAACTGGAAAACAGCTGTTTTTAATTGGTTATAAGTAGTTGGTTGCAAACACATGTGAAGTACATATGATAAAAGAAGAAGTCAGTATAATTGACTTTTTTATGCAACTGAGCATTGATGTCGGGGTAGCTTTCTGAACTTTAATGACAGTACTGGCTGTCCCCATCTGACTTTTCTCATATCATAAGTGGTTATGTGGTCCTTAAGAGGGCAGCCACTGCACTCTCCGTGTCGTCAGTATCCTCAATTGTAATTCTTTCATGGTTTGAAACTTGAAGACCCTGTGATGGTTTTAATCAGGCCTTTTTGAAATGCTTGGAGTCTTGGATACCTCTTTTAGATATTCCAGGAAAGGAGTAGTCCCTTGCTTGCATAGCAGTAAACTCTTAATTCTACCTGTCTGCAAAATAGATTGATTGTCTCAACAGCTACTCATCAAACCTCATCTTAGTAGATTATAACTTTAGCCTTCTTTTTCAAGGTTTGTTCAGAGAAAATGATGAGGGGTTTTACTTCAATCTGTTAACTTATTGTGTATTCTTAGGTAAGACATGATGCACAGCTCTATGGGCCATTGAAAGAGAAACACTTTCTTGCCTTCAAAGAACTTCCAGTATAACAGAACTGAGGAAAGGGGTATACATATAAGTGCATACACACACACACACACTCAATTTAAAAGTGGGTTCTGGGCAACCCCCTCAGGTCCACTCCCACTGTGGGAGCTTTTCTGTCCTCTCAGTAAATCCTTTCTTTTTCTTTTTCTTTTTTTTTTTTTTGGAGTTGGAGTCTCACTCCATTGCCCAGGCTAGAGTGCACTGGCATGCTCACAGCTACATATCAACCCGCTGGACTCAGGTGATCCTTCTGCCTCAGCCTTCTAAGGAGCTGGAACTACAGGCATGAACTACCATGCCCAGCTAATTTTTAAATTATTATTATTTTTATTATTTTTTAATTTTATTTTTATTTGAGTTGGAGTCTCACTCTGTCACCCAGACTGGAGTGCAGTGGCCGCTCCCAGCCACCGCAGCCTCGATCAACTGGACTCCGGCGATCCTTTCACCTCAGCCTTCCAAGTAGCTGGAACTACAGGCGCGCGCTACCACGCCCGGCTAATTGATTTATTGTAGAGATGAGTTCTCACCAAGTTGCCCAGGCGGGTCTCGAACCTGCGGGCTCAGGCGATCAATTATTATTTTTTTATAGTAGAGACAAGATCTCACCAAGTTGCCCAGGCTGATCTCAAACCCACAGGCTCAGGCAATCCACTCACCTTGGCCTCCCAAAGTGCTGGGATTACAGGCTGAGCCACCAAGTCCAGCCAATAAATCCTGCTTTCAGAAAAAGAAAAAAAAAGCGGTTCTGAGGCCATAAAGAAGATAATTAAGAATTGAGGGAAGGCTGGAGAGATTTTGGGACATTGACAAAGTTTTTTTGCATTTAGCATTTCAAAGGACCCTGAAGGACAGGTAGGATTTCAACTCCTTTATTTCTCTGCTCAGAAATATATAGTAAAAATATACAGTAAAAATGCTTTAAAAGAAGATTTGAAATAGGCTGTAGGAAGGTGGAGAAAAAGAAACACTTGGATAATCGACACATTGGGTGATAGTACCCAAAAATGGAGATTTTTATTTTTCTGCATGCTTGTGTTCCACAGTCTAGTACACTCACTTTTCCATTAATTCATCAAATATTTATTGAAAAATCTTTGTGCTAGGCTCTGTTCTAGAGATTGGAGATACAGCAGGGACAAAGCAGCCTGTCATCATGAAGCTCACATTCTAGCAGGGGAAACAATGAACACAAGACATAAATCACACAGGATGTCTAAAGGCTAGAAATGCTGCAGTGTAGGATGGGGCGGACAGGAAGTAGTTGGGGCAGGGAATGCAGTTGTAGATAGGATGTTCCATATAGGCCTCACCGAGGAGGTCACGTCTGAGTGAAGACCTCCACATGGCAAGGGATAGAGCCATGCAGAAATCTGGTGGAGGAGCATTTCAGGAGAGCTGGTGCGGAGACCCTGGGATAAGAGTGTGCCCCGAGTGTTTGGTGAGCAGAATGGAGACCCATGTGTAAGGCAAGTGAGGGAGCCTAGCAGGAGAAATCAGAGGGAGTGGGCACACAGGGTATGTGGTCATGTGACCTCTTACTGAGCACATAGGGAACAATTGGGGATCTGACTTATTTTAAGAGGATCACTCCAGCTGCTGAGTTGAGTAGAGAGAGCAGGCATAGGGTTGCCAAGGATCAAAATGGAGAGAACTAGTAGGAGTCTCACATAATACAGGTGGGTGGTGATGATGGCTTGAACCCAAGGTAGGGAGGGGTTGGGTTCTAAATATATTTTGAAGGTATAGCCATCAGGATTTCCTGAAAGATGGGGAGGTGCAGGTAGTTTGAGATGTCTCTTAAACATCCAGGTAAAGATGTTGAATAAATAGCTCAGAGGTTGAAGTTCATGAGAAAGATCTGGGCTAAAAGTAAATATTTGAGTTTTGTTTTGTTTTGTTGAGATAAGGTTTCACTCTGTCACCCTCGCTGAAGTGTAGTAGCTCAATCATAGCTCATTGCAGCCTCGAACTCTCAGGCTTAAGTGATCTTCTTGCCTCAGCCTCCTGAGTAACTAGGCTAATTTTTGTATTTTTTTCTAGAGATGGAGTCTTGCTATGTTTCCTAGGCTGGTTTTGAAGAACTTCCGGCTTCAAGCAATCCTCCAGCCTTGGCCTTCCAAAGAATTGGGCTTATAGATGTGAGCCACCATGCCGGGCCAGTATTTAAGTTTTGATAGCGTATAGGTAGTATATAAAACTGTAAGACTAGATGAGCTCACCAAGTAAGTGTGTATAGCTAGTCAAGAGAAGGGGACCAAGAACTGAGCCCTAAGGCATTCCAATGTTTAGAAGTCAAGGGGAGGAAGCCAGGCACAGTGGCGCAGTCTCAGCTACTTGAGAGGCTGAGGCAGGAGGATCTTGAGCCCAGGAGTTTGAGGCAGCAGTGTGCTATAATGGCACCTGTGAATAGCCACTGCACTCTAGCCTAGGCAACATAGCAAGAAAAAAAAAATCAAGGAGAATAGCCAAAAAGAAGATCAAGGGGTGACCAATTGAGGTAGCAGGAAAACCAAGAGAGAATGATCCTAGGAGGTCAAGTGACAAATGTGTGTCCAGAAGAGAGGCTATGTTGAATCTTGCTGATAGGTCAAACAGGAAGAGTTGGGATGAAAACAGAATGAATCACTGGGTTCTTTGGTGAATATCACATGCTGTCATATGCTGAATTCCCCCAAGCTCAGGTCTTACTGCCGAGGGAAGTACTAGGTAGTTACAGAGATATTGTCCATTGTAACGTGTGAATAACTGCTGTGACTTGGTTTTTCAACTTCTCCCCTGTAAAGTAGTATGACCTCTTTATGTGTATGTTCACAGACTTGCTTTGTCAGTATGTTCTGCAGGATTTTGTTTGGTACCCTAATCTACAGCTACTAGATAAGGTTCTTCCATGAAATGCTGAAAGCATTTTTTATACCATAATCTGTCTTTTTTTTTACCTGAATACAGTGTTGTTTTAGTACTATTCTTAATATTGTTCTTCAAAGGTTTCTGTTTAGCAATCATTTGTCAAGTCCTTCTTATATGTCTCCCTATATTTTTACTATCTTGATATGTCAACATCTTTTTCTTTTTTTTGAGTCAGAGTCTTACTCTGTCACCCAGGCTGGAGAGCAATGACATGATCATCATGGCTACTGTAGCTGTGACCTCCTGGGCTCAAGCAATCCTTCCACCTCAGCCTTCCAAGTAGCTGGGACTACAGGCACATGTCAACATGCCCAGCTTTTTTTTTTTTTTAATTTATTGTAGAGACAAGGTCTTACCATGTTGCTCAGGCTGGTCTTGAACTACTGGGCTCAGGCAGTCCTCTTGCCTCTACCTCCCAAAGTGCTAGGATTCCAGGCCTGAGCCACCATGCCTGGTCCTGAATATGTCAGTATCTAAATCTTGGAAGATAAAGGTTATTTCCCTCTTCACGAAGGGCAGTACTCTGTTACATATTTTGTCTTCTGCTATCTTAATTTTTTTGTTTTCCATCAGCCTCTTCCAGTCATCTGGTCCCTGATCCAGGTTCCTCACTACTACTTTCATGCTTAATTTCTTCTTTCCATTCTTACAAAGGTGTTTTTTCCACCCATTAATTATAATCATACATCACTTAAATGACAAGGATGCATTTTGAAAAGTGTGTAGCTGGGTGATTTTGACGTAGTATAAACATCACGAGGGCACTTACACAAAGCAAGATGATATAGCCTCCTGCACCCCTAGGCTGTATGGGATAGTCGATTGCTCTTCTACTATAGACCTATGCTGTATAACTGTGCTGAATACTGCAGGCAGTTGTGTCACAGTGGTAAGTAGTTGTGTATCTAAACATAGAAAAGGTATACTAAAAATACAGTGTTATGATTTTATAGGACCATCATCATTGACTGAAACATCATTTTGCAATACATGACTTTAATGAGTTACTAGGAAAGGAAGAACAATCAAAAGACTGACAAAGAAATGAATCCTGGTATTTTGTCCAGATTGTACTTGGGATTGATTTCAGTGCAGAATACTTACATGGCTTGGTTTATCCTCCCAAATGCCATTATGGACCACTTCGTAGCATAATTGATAGATAAGTCGCTATTAGACCAAGGCATCAGGAAATCTTGACCATGTTGCTTTCAGCAACATAGTCATTTTTGGAGGACTTTGTGAAATGAAAGAACTTGAGAAGAAACAGAAATGGCTGAAGTTGACTAGAAATGGGAGTCGTGTTCTGATTCTTAAGAGGCCTGCGGGTAGAAGCTCCTGGCTGGATACTGTAAGAAGAGGAACATAAGTGAAGATGGGGCAGGAAATTGGGACCAAACACTTCCCATGTCTTCTCTGGAGGACATTTGGCATTTTAGAAAGATCTTGATCTGGTTTCTGAGCAAGGTGTTTTCTCTGAGTTGTATGTGTTTTCTGGGATGCTAGGATCTTCTAAGGTAGTGGGTGAATCACTGATGCTGGGATTCTGTGAGGTGCCCTGTTCCCATATTCTTTTCTGAGGTCTTGCAGTAGAATAGATGAGGGGATTTGTAGCCCTCTCCACCCTCCTAGCATTTCTTCTAAACCAATGAAAGATGGATATGTGGGAACTTTGGTCTCAACTTATGAACGAAACCTACAAAGCATGCCAGCATGTTTGTCTAAGCCAGCCTGAACAGATGGTCTGAGAAAAGACTGTTGGTTTGTATAGAGCTGTATCAGCAGATAGCAACTTGAGGGGGAGCTGGACCCTTTCCTAGGTATGCTCTGTCTTATTCACTGGCACCCATTATCAGTGACTATATTGTGAGTTAGCTTGACAAGTGTGAGGTGAAGTTGATCCTTACCTAGCCCTCACCCTGTCTTAGAGATGACTTGAGGAGGTTATGAAAGCTATATAGTTCTTGGGGAAAAATATTCCCTGCCGAACTCCTTCCAGTTGAATTGTGCTGTTGACCAGCAGGGTCTGGCTACGGAGTAGAGGAAAGGAGATCCGGGTTCTTTCTGACTTTAGCTATTTCAGACTAAAGGAGAGAAACTATCTGGTTTATACACATTTTCAGGACTAATAAAATTTTATTCTCAAAAAAACCTTTGTATATAAACTGTACGATGACAGCTGTATTCAATCATGTGAAACCTGGGAACCAGGAAAAATGCTGCAAGGAACCTCTCAGAAGCCTATCCATTGCTATGGTTCTGTGTACACAGCCTTGGGTACCTTAGGCAAACAGCAGCACTGATTCTTCCTGCACCTGTTTTCACCATCAACCTCTTGGCTTAATTAACTTCATCCTCTTTTTCAGATTTCCTAAGTACCAACTTGGGTGGGAAGAAGGAGCAAAAAATCTTGTGTTAAAATTGCTACCAAGAAGAGAAACCAAATGAGGTCATCCTGCATGAAAGAGCAATAGAAAATTTGTCCATGGTCTGAATTTTTCAGATATTAATACCCTTCGATTACTGTTTAAATATGAAAGTTATTGTAATTGTATTCCAAGTCAGAAAGATTGGTTTGGTTGACTTTTGTTCTATGGTAACTGATTCTTTTAAGATGTAAGACCCTTCATCTGCCCACTTTTGATGGTCCTTATTCTAAAATTGCTCTCTCCTCAAACAGTATCCATGCAGCAGGTGCTTACTGTGTACCTGTGCACTTGAGTTGTTGCATGCCAGGTTCAGTAAGACAGACCCAGTTCTGCTCTGAGCGTTTAGTGTTGGCAGCGTGATGAAATGTCTTATGGTGATATTACAGAGCTTGTGCCAAGATACCATCAGATAGAGTGTTTACTCCTTTGCTTTTAGGACTTCTAAAGAAAGCCAACCTATTTGATAACTGCCAGAAAGATTTAGAAATCAGTTATAAGCTGCTAACTCCATTCCTATTCAAACCCTTCCATCTCTTAAAGACAGCTGATACAGTGGAAAGCGTATTAGGCATTGTAGCCAAACAGACTCTGGTTCCAATCCCGGCTCTTCCATTTATTAGCTGTATGACTTGAGATAAGTCACTTACATTTTCTGAGTCATTTAAGTTCCTTCTTCTGAAAGCAGTATGATTAAACAAGAGATTGGTACTAGGTTTAATGCAGTTTGTTTGCTAGTGACCACTCCACTGGAAGCAGGGGTTAGGAGTAGGATGTTAGAAAAGTAGAGTTCAGGCCGGGTTCGGTGGTTCAGCCTGTAATCCTGCGCCTTTGGGAGGCTGAGGTGAGTGGATTGCCTGAGCCCGCGGGTTCGAGACCCGCCTGGGCAACTTGGCGAGACCTCATCTCTACAATAAATCAAAAATTAGCCGGGCGTGGTAGCGCGCGCCTTTAGTTCCAGCTACTTGGAAGGCTGAGGCGGAAGAATCGCCAGAGCCCAGCAGGTCAAGGCTGCGGTGGCCAGGAGCGGCCACTGCGCTCCAGTCTGGGCGACAGCGTGAGACTCCAACTCAAAAAAAAAAGAAAAGTAGAGTTCAGACAACCCCCTCTGGTCCCCTCCTGCTATGGGAGCTTTTCTGTCCTCTCAATAAATCCTGCTTTCTAAATTTAAAAGAAAAAATTAGAATTCAGAGGAGACCCATGAGCAGGAATGCTGCTTATCATAATCAACCTTATCTAGAAAAGAAATAGACCCAAAGGAACTTCTTGGGTATGGGAAGAGCCCTGTCGAGACGATTGTTTTAAGTTCCTTGGATTCCTATGGGGCCCTCTTCCCTAACTCCCTCAAGTTTATTTTTAGTTTAACTAGGCCCAGGTCACAGTCCCTTCCTCCCACCCACCCTGGGAGCCTAGTGCACTCATGTCTCCTAGGGGTTCCCAATCTGACAGTCTACCTTAGTGTGTGACCTTTCCCAGTCCTCTTCATTAAAAACCCCCAATCCTGGATCCTAGGCCCTCTCTTCTCCTTTTGTTTTACTAGCAAACTTGATGTTGGGCTATAACATGAATAGCTTTAAATGTTATTATCCGTCCTGGAGAATTCAAATACTACTAATGTCAGATGTTGGGGGAAATTGAGGCAAAGGACTTTTTTGTCACCCACCAAATAGCATAAGTACCTAGAACTGGCTAAGTTGGCACCGGTAAGGAGCAGATTGCTTCAGTGTGAAACCTTCTGCTGTCATTTAAAAGATATATATATGGCAATAAAGAAGGGTTTCTTTCATGAAACAAAAGTTGTGTCAGGAGGCCAGAAGCAAGAAGACACCTCTAGAATATGATTATTTCTTGAGAAGGAACATTGTTCCAGTCATTTTCCCTCTAGACACTGAGCCAGTGAGAACTGTTTTGCGTGAATATTTGAACAGGGTAGAGTTAGGAGTAGGATGAAGCACCACGTGGATGGGACTTTTGTGTGGCCCAGTGGTGCCATGCCCTGATGGGGACAAAGAAGGTATTCCTTGGGTAGGTAAAGGAGCACTCTTTTGTTTTTATCTGGTTGTATCACATTTTGCCAGTTAACCAGGGGCACACATTTCCCTGTGTGTACTGAGCTGTTAATGGTTGCTCAGAAGAGATATGCATGTGGGTGCATGTGTTCTGTATGGGAGTGGTACCATTACTAGTCAAGTCTTTAAATTTATCCCAAGTTTGCAGATGATGACATCTTTACCTATGTTATCAGTTCCAGGCCTCTGGTATTTTTCTCATTCACTGAAGAACGAAGCCTGCAGGATGGTTCTTAAAATACAGCTTTCTATCAGTGGCTTCTCTACTTCAATCCACACATAGTATCTTAACCTTCCTTCTCTAATTTGAATTCTCAGTACTTGGGCCCTGCTTATTCTGAAGATCATTATCCAACTCTTCTTTCTTTTTCCTTAGTTCTTCCTGCTGAGGGGGGGAAAAAGAATTCTCTCCATTGTTTTCCGGGCAGTTTTATCTTTTGATTGGGGATGGGGGTTGTTTTGTTTTATTGCTCTCTTCTTCATAGAAATTGAGGGCAAATGTCTCAGGAGTGTTTTTTGTGCATTTGCATCATGAGATACTTCTGGTTCTGCATAGCCCTGACTCAGCTGCCTAATAGTTCCCAAGTTCAGTCTCATTTTGTTCATGATTAGCCTCTTCTAAAGTAACACTTGGATTCTATCTCGGGTATCAAAAACTTGAGAAATATTTTAAGTGACTTTGGTTTCATTGACAATGGAATTGTAGTGGGTGAATGTGGGTAGTGCTGAAAGGCTAAATAAAGGCTCTTGGAAGAGCACATGTGCTGAGAGGTATTTGATCTCTCTTTCCATAGCAACTTTATCTGAAGATTAAGCATGCTGTTGGTGGTATAGTTAATAAAAAAAAAAAAAAAAAAAAAAAAAACCTCAGTCCTGTTCAGAGCTGTTTATCTGCCATCACTGGAACCTATTTACTTTCATCCATTTCATTATTTGATTTTTGTTTCCTTTTGTCTTCCCAGGTGGCATTGGTAGGGTGGTCAACGGAGCCTTCATGGTGCTGAAAGGGCATCGATCTATTGTTAACCAGGTTCGATTTAATCCCCACACCTACATGATCTGCTCTTCTGGTGTAGAAAAAATTATCAAGGTGAGGCAACCTCCCCCTCTGTCCTTTTAGAGAAATTATTACAATTTATAATTAGAAGAAAATAGAATAAGTTATGTAGGACCTCACATCTAAACATACTAAAGTTCTGTCAGAAGTTTCAGATTTTGGCAGCTTATAAAATATTAGAAAGTTGATATTAAAAAGTGATGCCAGGCATGCTGGTGGCACCTGTGTAGTCCCACTACTCAAGATACTGAGGTGGAAGGATTGCTTGAACACAGGAGTTTGAGGCCAGCATGGGCAAGTTAATGAGACACCATATCTCTTTTTTTTTTTTTTTTTTTGAGTTGGAGTCTCATTGTCACCCAGAATAGAGTGCAGTGGCATGCTCATGACCACCTCAGGCTCAACCTGTGGAGCTCAGGTGATCCTTCTGCCTCAGCCTTCCAAGTAGCTGGAATTATAGGCATGTGCCACCACATCCAGCTAATTTTTGGTTTATTGTAGAGATGAGGTCTTGCCAGGTTACCCAGGCTGGTCTTGAACCTGTGGGCTCAGGCAGTCCTTTCACCTTGGCCTCCCAAAGTGCTGGGATTATAGGTGTGAGCCACCATGCCCGGCCAAGACACCATCTCTTAAGGAAAAAAAAAGGGATTTAAAACCCTACTTTCTTTTTTTTTTTTTTTTTTTTGAGTTGGAGTCTCACTCTGTCACCCAGACTGGAGTGCAGTGGCCGCTCCTGGCCACCACAGCCTCGACCTGCTGGGCTCCAATGATCCTTCTGACTCAGCCTTCCAAGTAGCTGGAACTACAGGCGAGCACTACCACGCCTGGCTAATTTTTGGATTTATTGTAGAGATGAGGTCTCGCCAAGTTGCCCAGGCGGGTCTCGAACCCGTGGGCTCAGGCAATCCACTCACCTCGGCCTCCCAAAGTGTAGGATTACAGGCTGAGCCACCGAGCCCGGCCTAAAACCCTACTTTCAGAACAAGTGTTTCTTAACTTTTTGGTAGAGATGGGATCTCACAGATTTCTGCACCCTGCTTACAACTATTTTTTTAAACTTGTCACTAGGCTTTGAAACAGAGGATGTCTTCTAGGTACTATCTTGTATGCTGCTATGTTTCCAGTGACCTCTGATCTTGAGTGTGATGAATCCTGCTTTCCAAACTTATCTGGAGGTTAGGAGAGCCACTCTCCCCTCAGTTACTTAGTGTGTACTTTATAGTAATTGCTGTCCTAATATGGCACAGATACAACTAAGTGATTGCCAGAATCATAGTTAAATTGTCTCAGGAGCTACCAAAAAGCTACTGCATGTGGTGGTAATTAAGGCTGCTGGGTGTGAATACTAAATACCTGCCATCAGATGCACCTTGGTTGAATGAACTCACCTCTGCCAAGAAGTACTTTCATAACTGCAAGAGAGGGACCCAGCTTGGCCTGTGTCCACAAAGGATGGCCCACTGCCCATCACTCATATTCCAGTTGCTGGTAACACTTTTTCCACATCTGAGGTAATGAGAATTCGGGATAAGTGATGGTTCTTGACCCTGTGATAAAAGCATTTAAGAATGGATAGATAATGTTCCTGCCAAAGGTTAAAATTCCTCAATTTTTGTCTCAAAATGACTTTGGAAACCTGAGAGAGTTTCCGGAGGGAAAAACAAAAAATATCCAGAGCTAAATCAAGTTGTATTTGATGGTAGGAGGAGGCTATCAGATATATACAACTTGCCAGGCACAGTGGCTCATGCCTATAATCCCAGTTCAGATCAGCCTGGACAGCATATCAATACCTCATCTCTAAAAAATTGAATCATAAGCCAAGCATCATGGCATGTACCTATAGTCCAGCTCAGGAGGCTGAGATGGAAGGATTGCTTGAGCCTAGGAGGTCGAGGCTGCAGTGAGCCATGATTGTGCCACACTGCACTCCAGCCTGGGCAATAGTGAGACCCTGAAAGAAAGAGAGAGAGAGAGCGGGAACCGGACACAATGGCTCAAGCCTGTAATCCCAGCACTTTGGGAAGCTAAGGTGAGAGGATTGCCTGAGCTCAGGGATTTGAGACCAGCCTGGACAACTTGGTGAGACCTCATCTCTACAATAAATCAAAAAAATAAGCCAAGCATGGTAGCACATACCTATAGTTCCAGCTACTTGGAAGACTGAGGTAGAAGGATTGCCTGAGCCTAGCAGGTCGAAGCTGTGGTGGCTGTGAGCATGCCACTACACTCTAACCTGGGTGACAGAGTGATACTTCAACTCAGAAAAAAAGAGAGAGAGAGGAAAGGAGGGAAAGGAAAGGGGGAAGGGAAGAAAGGAAGGAAGAGAAAGGAAAGGAAAAAAAGCAAAGGAAGGAAGGAAAGAAAAGAAGGAAGAAAGGAAAGAAAGAACTGGCTTGTGGGTCAATATTTGTATTTGCCCTTAGCCCAACTCCCTTGATTTAGTCCCTGCTGGTCCTGTGGGTCAAGGCTAACTCCCATACTGAGTACATTTTTCCATGGGTTAAAACAGGCCTTACAGATCATCTTTACTGGCTTTTCTGTTTATCGATGATAAGATTAAAATTACAAATTAACTGTCTGAGGGCGCACAGCTGCTTAGTGGTAAAACTAGGATAGAACCCTGTCTTGTTTTCCTCCTGGTGCCCTGGCACGTTTGACATGCTAGTGGGAAGGCAGTGGGAGCCTGAGGCCCTATCGGACTAGCTCCTCTCACTCGGGCTTCACTTGGGCAGGCGTTGAATGGCCTGGCCCTCACATGGCTCCTCCTTCTCCTTTGGCCTATGACTGTTTGGCACTGTAACGTGTCCTCTCTGGGCCTGTTGGCATCATTCTTTCTCAGCGACTCTCTGCTTGGGCATCTCCTTTAGAAGAGAAATTCCTGTTTGGCATGCACTCAGATGCTTCTGTGCTAAGTCTGCCCATTTATTGTTGAGTCAACTGAAGTCCTTACCCTAAAGGTCATAGATTGGAAACTAGCCAAGTATTCAGAGGAGAAAGAGAAGAAAATGTTTTCCACACTGAAGTATGAAGCTTACTTTCTCCTAGGCTCCCATGGGCTCCGAGCCCTGTTTCACTAGGAGCACTGTTAGCACATTTCATTTGAAATCTGAAGTCTGTATATATGACCATAATGACGGGGAAAGCAGCAAGCCTGGGCTTCTCAGGCCCTTTGCTGTCTCACAGGTATCATCCCTAGTCTTGGTCTAGTTGGGAATGACACGGTATTCAAGCATTGCAGGAAGGGAGGTGAAAAGGAATTGGTGAGACCAGGTGCTGTCTGGCCTCATCTTTCCGCTGGAATCACTGTCCTCACCTGTGCCTGTCATCCTGAAAGGTTAAGGCGTCTCTACCCTTGGGTCTGTCTCCCACCTGTGCAGTGACTTGCCCCCTGTGCCGGCAATTTCTGTTTTTATAAATGTCGCTTTCCTACTTGCTGTTTTGGAGAAGATCAGTGGCTCAAAGAGCATCACTCCCATATTCCAGGCTAGCCTAGACCTGCCTTTCTGGCCTACCATCCTTCTACTTGCCCTTCTCCCTGTCCTTGTCCTTTGCCCGCCTCTCCAGCTGGAGGAGAAGCCCTGTCATCAGGGCCAGCCTCTTCTCACCCATAGCCGGTCTTCCACCCCCAAATGTCCACACTTTGCAAGAGAGGGGGTGTGTTCTATAGTTTAATGTGTTAGAAGTGTGGGGAGATGGGCAAATCCTGACATTTTTTCTCAAAGATAATATTTGTTGATTCACCCTATGTTTGTGGTAAACCTGTGAGGTATCTGTGCTAGGTCCTGTGGGGAACACAAGATGAAGAAAGGTAACACAGCTCTCCTTGTGGTAAACATAGATAGTGGGAAATGTAGTTAGGTACACAAAAGAGACTAAGTGCTGTGGGAGACAGAGGGGTTTTCTCATCTGGGTTAATATTTGAGCTAGGTTTTGAAGGATAGATAATGACTTCAAAAGGAAGGGAAGGAGCAAGATGGGAAGAACATTCCAAGTAGAGAAAATGGATATTTCATTAGATCAACAAATATTTTACTCAGCACCTACTGTGTGCCAGGCATTGTGCTTATAAATTAATGGTCAGAGCAGGAAAGGACAGGACCTATTTAGAAAATGATGGTGTTGGCCCAAGTGAAGAAGAGGAGAAGGGTGAACTAGGGCAGCAGGCCAGGAAGCAGGCCAGAGGTGGGCCTGGAGCTCTTGAAAGCGGACTAGAGGCCATGGCGGGCCCTTGAACAGCAATTAGGACTTTATTGATGTCATTCTCTCAGAGATGGGCACATTTCCAAATTTGAGGTAATAGCACAGAGAGACACTAGGACCTCAAGTTGCTACATCAAGCATGTCATAGTCACTTATGTAGCTCAAACACTTGTCACTTAACTGCTCTCCATCTCTGAGGTGTGTCCTTTTTCTCAACAGCCCCTTGAGCCAAGCTTGTTGGTGGGCTTGGAGAGAAGCTGTTC
The DNA here is from genome assembly GCF_000164805.1 of Carlito syrichta. Taxonomy (NCBI): domain Eukaryota; kingdom Metazoa; phylum Chordata; class Mammalia; order Primates; family Tarsiidae; genus Carlito; species Carlito syrichta. Next base: position 61,724 of record NW_007074574.1, on the reverse strand, counting down.
ATTTCCTGCCTTTCCATGAACTTGGCCTGTGAGGAGGCATGTCTAGCCACACTTAACATATAACAAGAAGTTGCTTCTTGACTTCACTTCTGAGTTGTTGACTTTCAATGTAAAGAACTGAAGAATTTTACAAATGGTTAGAATTGATGTTTTAAGCATAAGAACTAAGATAATAGGGATAGTCCGTATTTCTGGTGTTCAGAAGTCTCTCTGTGGGCAGGTTTCAAATGTTCTAGGTGAGGTATTGAGTTGCCACATGAGAGAAGAAGCGTCACGTGTATTGGTGCTCCGTTGTTGGCTGTGTCATTTCATCATCCTCATTTCCACAGGTGAGAAAGAGGTTTCAAGGGTGAGGTCATTGGCTCAAGGCCACGAGAAATGACCGGGCTGGAGTTCCTGCCCCCTCTTGCGTGTCCCTTGAGGATTGGAGGCTGGCAGTCTGAGGTGGGGTTTTTTTTTGGCCTCAAATCTTAAGATTAGATGAGCCCATTGAATTCACTGTTTGGATGAAGGCACTGAGTGGGAACCCACATTCAAGTCTCCTCTCAATCCTGTGTTTTATTCCATTACTCCAAGCTTCAGGAATGAACAGTCTACCTCAGCGTAATACATTCCAGAGCGCAAACACAAACTGCCTTTCAGTGTTATGATTTCCATTCCTGAGGTGAAAGCGTGGGGACTGGGTAGGCACATGGCTGGACCTGAAAACTGGCCTGCCAAGTAGTTAGGCCTGCATCGCACCATTGCAGTTTTGCTCTTTGGTTAACACATTCTGAGTTTCTGTGAAGCACAAATAGACTTATCTTCATATTAGGGAGCCTGCTTAATAACATATTACCATTTTCAAACTGGGGAGGTGAGGGGCTTGGCTCAGAATTAGGAATAAGACCCAAGAAACACCCAAGGGCTTTCCCTTTGGACCCTCAGCTTCCCTTCTAAACTACCACATTCTCCCCCCCCAGATGTCTGTTGCAGAGGTAGTCATTTATAGCTCGGACCTCATGCTGTAGACCACAAGCAAATGTTTCCCAAACATTGAGTCTCACAAAAAATAGGAAGATCCCTTCAGACAAATCCTTTATTTTCTGCTAAATCTAGTCTAGTGTTTTCTAAAAGTTGATCCACCTCCTTACTCACCCTAGAGTAGTTGTTAGAGACACATAGTCCTGGTGCTGCCCCATAATACACTGACTCAGAATCTCTGAGTGGGACTAGGGACTCGGCATCGCGATTGCTCTTCAGGCACCTCGGTGCACTCCAGAGGGTGAGAACCACTGTCCTAAAACTCTCCTGGGTAAAACTGGGAAGCTGGAGGGGGGAATAACATCGAAGGGGGAATGAATCTGAGTTGGGAATTGGTGGAGAGAAGCTAATCTGGAAAGTTTCTTCAGCCTCTTTAGAGCTGGGGGTCCTCCACAGAGGTGCCACCTCCCAGGAGTTGCCAAGTATAGCGTGGCCGGAATGGGCCTCAGAACAATTCCCACAGGGAGGTGAATTTATCCCTAGATAGTTTTGGGGAAACAAATCCTTGGTCTTGGTGGAGGATGGGAAATGAGGGGCCACTGTTTTCTGGACTGAATGCCATCTAAAGATAGACATCAGCCTGTCAGGCAAGAAGATCGCCCGGAATTTCATCTGAGTTGCCATGGTTACAGGCCAATGTAGCTGAGCTGCTCTGTGCTGCTGTGGACCAGTCAGTCTGGCAGTCAGATGGAGCTAATCGTTCTCATTTGCAGTGACAGCTTAATTACCTTGAACTTGATTTTTGCATAACTTATCCAGCCTGTAAAGTTGAGCCTGTGAATCAGACAGACTTGAGATTGAGTTCTAGTTCTGCCACCTTTTAGCTATGAGTCCATGCTCCTGACCATGAAGTGGAGGGGTGGTGTTAGGGATGGGGCTGCAGTCATCTCTCCTTGGGGGATGTGTCCTACCTACTCCTACAGCTATCAGAAGAGTTAAAAAGCAAGCCAGCAGCTCACTGGTTAAGAGAAGCCAGTTTCCTGGGTAACTGATGCCTGCATGTTCAAGAGGAAACTGCAGTGTAGGCAGTTGACTATTCTTAAGAAGCTCCAGTAAGCAATTCCCATTAGTTAAAAATAGGAATGTTGCAGTTGGGGAGAAGTAGGGTTATAGACCCGAATCCTAACTGTCATGGAGGATGACTGCTGGGTCTATTTTCACTTTGGAAAAGGGGTACCTCTCTGTGCACAGCTTTAGTCTTCTGAGGAATTTTTAACACATTGGCCAATCTCCAAGTTATCCTCCATCCTCTGAAATTATGATTATAATTTCCAAGCTACTAATAGACAAAACTGACGGGGTGGGGGTGGTGGTGATTGTAAGGGAGAAAGTGTGTGATTATCCTAGGCCTAGAACATATTTTTATAGGCTGGGTATGGGTGCTTATGCTTGTAATCTCAGCACTTTGGGAGGCCTAGGTGGGAGACTAAGATCAGGCATTTGAGACCAGCCTGCGCAAAATAACAAGACCCCCTCTCTGCAAAAGAATGAGCCAGGCACTGTGGTGTGCTCCTTTAGTTCCTGCTACTTGGGAGGATGAAGTGGGAGGATTGTTTGAGCCTAGAAGTTTGAGGCTGCAATGAACCATGATTGCACCACTGCACTTCAGCATGGGGGACAGAGCAAGACCCTGTCTCTTAAAAAAATAATGTATTTTTATTTATTTATTTTTTTGAGTTGGAGTCTCACTCTGTCGCCCAGACTGGAGTGCAGTGGCCACTCCTGGTCACCGCAGCCTCGACCTGCTGGGCTCTGGCGATCCTTCCGCCTCAGCCTTCCAAGTAGCCGGAATTGCAGGCATGCACTACCACACCCAGCTGATTTTTTGATTTATTGTAGAGATGAGGTCTCGCTGCCCAGGCGGGTTCTCGAACCCGTGGGCTCAGGCAATCCACTCACCTCAGCCTCCCAAAGGCACAGGATTACAGGCTGAGCCACCGAGCCCGGCTACGCATGTATTTTTAAATTGACTAGCAAGTCCTGGCTAAATGCCAGGGAGGGTCTGGGGAGACTCTGCCTTGGTGTTCTCTACCTCTACCAGCTCAAGAATACCTTCCAATCAGTCCTTGTTGCTTGTGTTTTTCATCTTCTGAGCAGATCTGGAGCCCGTACAAGCAGCCAGGATGCACCGGAGACCTCGACGGTCGGATCGAGGATGATTCCCGCTGCCTCTACACCCACGAAGAGTACATCAGCCTTGTGCTTAACAGTGGGAGTGGCCTGTCACACGACTATGCCAACCAATCGGTGCAGGAGGACCCCCGGATGATGGCCTTCTTTGACTCCCTGGTGCGCCGAGAGATTGAAGGCTGGAGCTCTGACTCCGACAGTGACCTCAGCGAGAGCACGATCCTGCAGCTGCACGCCGGGGTCAGTGAGCGCTCAGGCTACACTGACTCTGAGTCTTCAGCCTCACTGCCTCGCTCCCCACCTCCCACAGTAGAGGAGTCTGCTGACAGCGCCTTCCACCTGGGGCCCCTGCGGGTTACCGCTACCAATGCTGTGGCGTCAGCTCCACCAACACCCACATGTGAGGATGCAGCTGCTCGCCAGCAACGTCTGTCTGCTCTGCGGCGCTACCAGGACAAGCGCCTCCTGGCCCTTTCCAACGAGTCTGATTCTGAAGAGAATACCTGTGAGGTTGAGCTGGACACAGACCTCTTTCCCCGGCCACGGTCACCCAGCCCTGAAGACGAGTCCAGCAGTTCCAGCAGCTCCAGCAGCTCAGAAGACGAAGAGGAGCTGAATGAACGGCGAGCCTCTACCCGGCAGCGCAATGCCATGCGCCGCCGTCAGAAGACACCTCGAGAAGAGAGGCCCAGTGCCCCTGCCAAGCCCACCAGCACCTACGTCGGAGAAGACAATTATGACTACCCCCAGATCAGAGTGGATGACCTCTCCTCCTCGCCTGCCTCCTCCCCCGAGCACAGCACTTCTACTCTCGAGATTCAGCCGAGCCGGGCATCACCAACGTCAGATATAGAATCGGTTGAACGAAAGATCTATAAAGCCTACAAGTGGCTCCGCTACTCTTACATCTCCTATTCAAATAACAAAGATGGAGAGACCTCCCTCGTGACAGGGGAGTCAGATGAAGGGAGAGCGGGGACCAGCCACAAAGACAACCCAGCCCCTTCTTCCAGTAAGGACACCTGTCTAAATACAGCAGGCACCCAGAGGAACCAGGATCTGCCTCCTGAAGGTTGCAGCAAGGACACTTGTAAAGAGGGGACTTCTAGAAATTCCAGCAGTGGCCCAGGCCACGAGCATAGCAGCCATCCCTGGGCAGAGGTGCCAGAGGGGACTTCTCAGGACACCGGCAGTGGTGCTGCTGCAGAACACCCTTTTGAAAGCAAGAAGCTCAATGGAAAGGCCCTGAGCAGTCGGGCTGAGGAGCCACCTTCTCCTCCTGTCCCCAAGGCATCTGGCTCCGCTCTCAACAGTGGGTCTGGCAACTGTCCCCGGACCCAGTCTGATGACAGTGAAGAGAGGAGCCTCGAAACCATCTGTGCCAACCACAACAATGGACGCTTACACCCCCGCCCCTCTCACCCTCACAATAATGGGCAAAACTTAGGGGAGCTGGAGGCAATGGCCTGTTCTTCCCCAGGACATGTGGACGCTGACTGTGCTCATTCGTCCCTGACGGGGACACTCCTACACAAAGATTGTTGTGGGTCTGAAATGGCCTGTGAGACCCCCAGTGCTGGAATGAGAGAGGACCCCACTGACCCCCCAGCCACAGACAGCAGCAGAGCTGTTCATGGCCACAGTGGCCTGAAAAGGCATCGAGTTGAATTGGAAGATACAGATTCAGAGAATTCCTCCTCAGAGAAGAAATTAAAAACATGATAAATACAAAGGGAAAACAAAAAGCTACAAAAAGTAGCCTTACCAAAAAAAAAAAATTCTGTTTAGTGAACACACAGGAAAGAAAAAACAAGTATTAAAAGGCACATAAAACCAGGGCCTGAAATTTTGTGTTTGATGCTGCCCCCTTCTATCCAACATTCAAAAATGGGTCTGAATGTCTAGCTGGCCACTGGCTTGTGCTGTATTAAGAAAGGGAAGGAAAAAACCCAAGTGACTCCTTTCTAGTGAGACCTGAGTGTAGTGTGCCTGGCAAGGTTCTGTGCAGGTTATCCTATTAAGATGGGGGCTGTCCTCATGTGTGCCCCGGGCATGTGCGCACACACTGTCTCCTGAGACCTTCTAGTTGCCCATTAGAAAGGATCTGTGGATCTGGATCTTTGCCATCTCACCCTGTTTACATGCCATAGGTGTTCTGGTCTGAACCCTGGGTGCCTGTTAAATCAGATTGTGCTGCCAGTGAGTTTAGATTGATGCCAGAAGAACAGAGGGAAGAGTGGAAGCAGGCCTTCGGCCTTGGGCTGTGCTGGAGTGGAGGGCATGGTTCCTTTCTTAAAGAAACCTTCCATGTTTTCTCTAGTAACACTTCCTTTTGAGCATTTAATGTGGACATACTAAGAGTGGAGCATTTTCAATGCTAATGAGAGGTTAGCACTTAAGATCAGATTCAAGAGAACATAGATCCCTGATCAATTTCACTGTCTACAAGTTGAGCATTGCTCCAACATGTACTGTATGGAGGCCATAAATACAACTAGTCATGGGTAACACACTTTAACCAATTAGGTGCTAGTCCTAAGAGACACTCAGAGGCCAGCAGGTGCTTCCTTGGCTCCGTGTGATGGAGTCTAGGCATACTGAGAGAAGGGAAAGAGATGATTCTCAAGAGCCTTGTGCTCAGTGACTGAAAGGGATATCATAGACATGTTCTAAAGAAGTGTAAGGAGCAGATGTGGTACTACATTCTTTTAACTCAAAACCATGGGTCAGAATTGAGGGAACTGCTGTCTTCTCTTGCTGCAGCTGGCAGAGGCTGTGGGGTTTTGACTGGACTTTGCAGAGCAGGAGACATCTTGAGGTGACAGATCGTGTTCAGTAGGTCTGTTAGTAGGCAGAATTGTAGGAAAGGAGTCTCAGTTTAAGACTCCTGGGTCCCAGAAGAGATGGCTTCACAAAGGTAGCTGAAAACCAAGTGTTTCTGTGGTGGTTACAGTCACTCAGTTATCGGTGAGGGGTTGTGCAAGACAGGAAGTCCTGGGAATGGCCAGGTGTCTTTTGGCATGGACATCATGAGAAGGCAGAATTCTGGTGAGAAATTAGGGAGAGGACCGGGGACTTCCTTGAGCACAAAGTTGCCAGCCAACCGGGATCCAAGCTGGGGCTGGCACAAGGGGGACAGGACATGTTGACCCTGCCTTCCTGTCAGAGGAGGACCTTCCTAGAACTGAGACTGAGAGGAGGCAGAAGACTTGGGGGAATTCGGGCACTGGGGCGGAGGGTTATTTATAAAAGGAAGGGGTTGATGTGAGCCAGAAGGATATGCCATCTTGCTCAGCTTTACGAAGGCAAAGGGAGGATGTGCCCGTGCATGTGATGGGCTGAGGTGTGAGACTCTGTGAGGAGGAGTTGAAGGAGCATGGGGCGGTGGGCACATGCACAGTGTAGCGATGACTCATAGGCAAAGACAGTGATGCTGTAAGCAGCATGGGAATTCCATGGAATTTGTAAGCAAAATTGTTCTATAGTTTGTCTTTGACTATTCACAGAGAATTGTAAATTCTGGTTTTATAAGCCCAAGTCATTTTACATTTGCTTTTCCAAACTGTATTAAATTGGAATTTTTAATCCTTTATATACGAAAGATATAATCACTCAGTGTGTGTTTCTCGTTCCCTTCTTAGTCAGCATACCCGACCCTCTTGTTTTATTTTAGTTTAGTCGAATTGGCAGGTAGCTTCTTCTGACTTCTCTAAGGACAATCCGCATATCTTCCTGAAGAAAAGGTAGTTACAGTTCCTTTGGGAACTAGGTACTTGGTAATTACAGTTCCCAAATGCAGAACTTGATCTTTTCATGTTAAAAGCCTCAGTCTCATTTGTTACTCAAAAGAGAAGTCAGAGTTCATTCTGGTTAGCTTTGGAAGTCCAGGAAGATCCCTTAATGAGGTTGTCTGTCATCCTTGGGAGAGACTTCCCCACCTCCTGGGCTCAGCTCACTGGGAGACAGGTACATGAGATACTCAGGAGCTGGCAGAGCAATGCTTGTTTCTGGAGCTGCTCCACCCTCACCTCCGAAGAACTGTGATCATGAGCCTGGAAACCTAGCAAGAACCACTCCCAGGGGACGTCTGCCTAGACTCTTGCAGCATTGAGGCCCCAACTTTGGAGGTACATTTAATCCTTAACTTCTCCCATGATAGATCTTTTTACTAGCAGGACAGCTGGCACCTAGTAGATTAAGAACTAATGGGAAGTGCCTCTTACATTTTTTTTGCATCTTGTACATAAAACTTTAAGTGGCAGGTCCAGATGTGTAACATCATTTTTCTCTCTATTTTCCACCTCGTTTTTTACATACTTCTCTAGGACAGCAGGTACATGAGTTACATGAGTTGTTGACTTGGGCAAGTGAAGTTTGTGACTGTGCTTGGCCTCCTGAGCAGCAAGTCTCTTATCTGTCTGTCAAGGTGCCTTCCTCTGCTGAAGCCTTACCTCCTCAGAGCCTGCCTCCTCACCCAGCAGCGGTTCACTCCCTCCTGTGTATATGCAAATAAACCTGTTACTCACCTCTCTGTCTTCCTCTTCTCTTCCAGGGAAGACTTGGTTGCTTAGTCACCCCTCTTTGTACTTTTCTGTTTTAATTCTTGCCTATTTGGAAACTAGATTCAAAGCCACATGAGCACTAGAAGAAAAACTGCAGTACTCCACACCCATGACAGTAGTCATTGTCACTTCTAGGTATTGGGGCAGAGGTCACATCTGGACAACAAAATATGGGGTGGGAGGAGGTATCTACTCGGTCTCCTTGATCAGGTTTGCAGGACTCAGGACAGCGAGATCCTGGAGCTATACTTGTGCTAGTTGGAACTGAGGGAATGATGCAGTGACATCACAAACAGCCCCAAAAGAAATGATATGTCCTCATATTTCCAAATATCACATTGCTTTTTCTGCCGTCCTGTGCAGACATTGCAAACTTTATTCTTCAAAAAACAAAAAAACCTTATCTTCTGCCTGTAAAGTTGCTTCGTACAGTTAACTGAAAAAAATTCTTACCAATCAACCATGTCAGAAAAACAGACATTTCCAAAGGAAGACTGTCCTTCCCCTGTGACCTAAGCAAGACAGCATGCCAGGGCTGAGACACCCAGGGGGATAAGGCTCACTGAGTCCCAGGCTCATGGCTCTGGACAAGTTCAGGTGGGTATTTTGAGCCAAGGGCTCATTTGTTCTCAAGCACTCATACTGGAGGAGTGAGATTACCATAATTCGAATCCCTTGAAAGAAATTTTGCATTTCTTTAAAGACTGGTGCTTCTCACCTGCAATAAAGAGAGTGTGCATGAAAAGAAAATCTGGCCTAGCTGAATCCTAATTGTATCTCTCTGTTTTTTGTTTTTTGGTCTTTTTTGAAATAGGGTTTCCTTCTCACCCAGGCTGGAGTGCAGTGGCACCATCACGGCTCACCACAGCCTCAACCTCCTGGGCTCAAGTGATCTTCCTGCCTTAGCCTCCCGAGTAACTGGAACTATAGGCATGCACCACCACACCTGGCTAATTTTTCTTTTCTTTTTTCTTTTTTTTTTTAAATAGAGTCAGGGTCTCTATTGCCCAGGATAGTCTTGAACTCCTGGCCTTAAGCAGTCCTCCCATCTTGCCTCCCTAAGTCAGACGTGAGCCACTATGCATGGCATCCTAATTGCATCTCATTGTTATTACGGAGATGGGAAGGTACATCTCAGAATGGAGGCTTGGAGGCAAAGATAAACTTCCCTGGGCCCTGCACTAACATGGCCAGAGCAGGCAGGAGGAGTTACTTGATGCAGTGCATAACAGGGCTTGCTTGAGTGTGCTGAGGGTCCTGCAGTGCTTATCTACAAGACAGTCATGTAAGGAAATGGGATATCTAGTGTTTCAAAATACTGAAGCTGGGAAATAATCCCTTTCCTGGGCCCAAAGCCATGAGCTCATTGAAAATTCTAGCCAAAGTACAGAATGCTAGTTTGTAAGTCTCACTCTGCCTGCCTTTGATAGCACTCCCACAAAAGCTAGGGAAAGAGTAGGACATTCAGCTGCCGAGGGGCCCACCCCAACTCCTTCACAGAAGTTCTTGTGGTCTAAGGGAGCTGGGAGGAAGACATTGGGGAGGGGGATTAGAAAGACCCTCGGGAAGAAATGAAGTGCTGGGCGGGTTCATAGAACTAGCATTCCACATGTCTTCGGACTGGCTGCTAAAACACTTGATCAAGATTCTCCAACAAAAATCCCCAAGCACGGATGTTCCTCAACTTGGGACGTGGTTACATCGAATAAAACCATCATAAATTGAAGACATTGTAAGTGGAAAATGCAGTTAATATGCCTAACCTGCTGAACTTCATAGCTCAGCCCAGCCTGCCCAACGCACACTCAGAGCACCTACATCAACCTGCAGGTGGGCAAGCCAACCAGCGCCCTATAGGGTGTTGGGGGCTCACTGCTGCCCACCATTGCCAGAGAGCACTTCACTGCACATATCGCTAACCTGAGACAAGATCAAATTCAATGCGCTGTTTCTACTGAATGCGTGTTGCTATCACACCATCATAAAGCCGAAAACACGTAAGCCAAGCCGTCACAAGTCAGGGAGTGTGTATAGCTTAATGATAGAAGTCAATTAAAATGTAGGATTGGGCCAGGCACGATGGATCACACCTATAATCCCAGCACCTTGGGAGGCTGAGGCAGGAGGACTGCCTGAGCCCAGAAGTTAAAGACCAACCTGGGCAACATGATGAGACCTTGTCTTTACAATAAATCAAAAAATTAGCCAGGCGTGGTAGCACACTCTTGTGGTTTCAGCTACTTGGAAAGCTGAGGTGGAAGAATCGCCTGAACCCAGCAGATCAAAGATGTAGCCATGATCATGCCACTGCACTCCAGCCTGGGAGACAGAATGAGACTGACTCAAAAAAAAAACAAAAAAACTATGGGGTCTGTCAAGAAAGTAGATTTTCCTTCAGAAAAAGAATGTACCGTGTATTAGTCTGAAAACACAAGGAAAGAGCAGCTTACTCCCATGATCCTGGACCTGGCCACAGCAAGTGGGGGCCTTGAGCACCACTTCCGGCCTGGGGAGCTGTCTGTCCAGAGGCTCCATCGGAAGGCTGGGAGCTTGCACAAGCCAGGCCTGGCTGGCAGAAGCTTCAGAGGCCTTGCTTGTGACAGCAAGTCTGCAGGGCTTGGAGTGAGTGAGAGCAGATTTTAGTAAACGACAGTTTTCATATGGTGGTGTTGGAGGTGACCCAGACCTCAGGAGCTGGGACAGTAAGCCTCTCTCTGGCTTGCAGAGCCAGAAGTTTCTGATCTGGCACAAGGTCAGCACTATGGGAACCAGGGAAGTGGCAAGCCTGGGAATGCTCTGTGTCTGTGCCAAAGAAACATTGTGACCAAAGTGTTCCATGTGAGCCTGGTGTGTTTGTGTGTGTGTGTGTGTGTGTGTGTGTGTGTGTAATATTTTGGTAACAGCTGATTTGAGCCATTTAAAAAAACATAAAAAGCCAGCAGAGAAGTCTGCCAAGAGGAAGTCAGGGTCCAGCCACGTCCACTGAACCCTCAGGACAGGTCTGGAAGGAGCAGGAATCCCAGAGCACATGTGTGACACTTGGAAAGGCCACAGAGAAATGTGAAAATGGATGGTTTTGAATTGCTGGTGGAAAAGAGGCGATGGAATTCAACTTGGGGAAAAAGTTTTTCAAATAAAACGCATCTGCCGAGGAGAAGCCAGGGCAAGGGTAGGGGAGGCAAGAGGACAGAGAAGAGCCATGCCTGCAGCAGTACCCCAAGGGGCCCGAGGAGGCGGGAGCAGCTCCTGCACCGTCCAGATCAGCTCCTCACTTTGGAGGTGGAGAGGCGAGTCTGTGAGTGACTGGCCCAGCCTTCATGGCCAGTGCTGCCTCCTAGACATGGTTCTTGGTGGGGGAAGGGCTTGCCTTGACCTCCCCACCTTCACACAGATTCCGGCGGGGGGTTCTGATGACAGGTGCAGCAGAGGCAAAGGATTGAAGATGTCCTTCGGCAAAGGAAAAACCAGGGTCCACCGCACTTGGCCCACTCACCCTAGAAGACCAGCACCCGACTAACATGTGACAGGTCCTGCATGGAGCAGCTCCAAGCCCTCCAGGGCTGCTGAGTGTGGTCCTGATGTCTCGGCACCAGAGATGTAGGTAAATCCTTTGGATGACTTTCAGAGAACAGCAGTAAAATCTGCAGGGGACTGGAAGGCAGGATCAAAGGCTGGAGCTGGACCAGAGGCTGGAGCTGGACAGGGGCTGGAGAAGGGGAGAAGTCTCCTCTCGTTGCAAGCACCCAAGAGCCAGAAGAGGGAAGGACCAGTCGTGAGTGGACTCGGCCCTGTTGCAGGTCCACAAAGCCTGGGTCAAGTTACCGTACTTTTATTTTTTGAGTTGGGGGTCTCACTCTGTCACCCAGGCTGGAGTACAGTGACGTGATCCCGGCTCACCACAGCCTTGACTTCCTGTGTTCAGGTGATCCTTCCACCTCAGCCTTCCAAGTAGTACAGGTGTGCACCACCATGCCCAGCTTACTTTTTACATTTTTTGTAGAGATGAGGTCTTACTATTGCCCAGGCTGGTCTCAAACTCCTGGCCCCAAGTGATCCTCTTGCCACGGCCTCCCAAAGTGCTGGGATGATAGGCATTAGCTGCCACGCCCGGCCTGTCCTCTTCTTAACTATCAAATCCTGGTAAGGTCTTTTCCTAACCTAGCCAAGAGAAGCAGTTTGCAGCTTTGATCCCTTTGTCCTTGTCCCAGTTTTAGGCACTCCTGCTCAAGCAGACTCTGGCACCGTGTTTCTCAGGAGCTGCTGGAGCAGTTTCCAGGCCAGGAGCTGCCAAGTTGAGCCTCACTGGGGAAGGCTGGCCTGCTCCCACCAGGTCGGACAGCTGGTTCCAGGTCCAGCGGGCTGTGGGGGCGAGAGTGGCACAGGGATGGATTTGTCCTTCTGCTCAGGCCAGTGTGCAAACCCTGCAGCTGCCCCAGTTTGTCCTTCCTTGGAGAGACCTGTGGATGGGTCCCAGGCTTAGGTGCTGCTGAGTGAGGGTGTTTGGCATGTTCCTCCCTACCAGGCGCCCAGCTTGATTCAACACACCAAGTCCAGTCGAGAGTAGCGTCTCGGCCGGGCTCAGTGGCTCAGCCTGTCATCCCAACACTTTGGGAGGCCTAAGCAAGTGAATTGCCTGAGCCCATGGGTTCAAGACCAGCCCAGGCAACTTGGTGAGACCTTGTCTCTACAATAAATCAGAAATTTGCCAGGCATGGTAGTGCGCACCTGTAGTTCCGGCTCCTTGGAAGGCTGAGGTGAAAGGATCACCGGAGCCCAGCAGGTCAACACTGGGGTGGCTGTGAATGTGCCACTGCACTCCAGCCTGGGCAACAGAGTAAGACTCCATATCAAAAAAAAAAAAGAGTGGAGTCTCGAGTCTGCAGTTGCACGTGACTTCCTCCCTCCTCTCCTGTGATGGGGTCCAGCAGGCAACGTCCCTCCTCCTTGTACCAGTAGGAATCCCAGGGTGTCCCTGAGGGGTGGGGGTGGGGTGCCTGCTGAACGCTACACTGTATATACCTCGTCATCCCTCGGGTGACACAGATGGACTGAAAAACCAGGAAAGGCAAGTACTTGATCACTTGAAGGAAGGAAGGCAAGGGACTGGCTGGACTGATGCTGGTGACAGGAGAAGTAGGGAGGCCTGAGGAGGCAGAGACCCAAGGCAGGCATGCCTCCTGGGTTTCCTCAGAAAAGGAGTCAGCTTGTGGGAGAGGCTGGTGTTGTCAGAGTGGCAGATCTGGGAGGCCCAGCTCGTCGTATCAAGCCAGGTAGCTCAGATGTTCTGTTTTCACCGGAATCCATTGGGACTGCCAATCCAGTGATAGAGCAAGGACTCTGCCACTTCAACCAAGGTGCCCATAGGGCCGCAGACATGCTTAATGGGCAGGAAGGTGGTCTCTCATGCCAGGCCCTTGCCATGGGCGCATGGCAGCCTCTTTGGGTCCTGGAGTTCCTGGTGCCAGGTCTGCATGGCCCCACCCACCTCACTGACTCTACCCTCTGCATCAGGTCAACTAGGCTACGACCAGCAAGCACAGAAGCCTGAGTTGCTAAGGGCTCGGGGGATATCCATGCCCAGCACATGTCCCTGATACCCGCCACACCCACTGTGACCGGGACTCTCTCCCTCTCGGCCCTCGGTGTGACTGTCGAGGTTCCATAGCTGGGTCACTCAGGCTGCCTCAGCTGTTCAAACTGCCTCCCCAGAGGACACACCAAGGCCCATTCTGGCTGTAGGATCTGCGTCCTCCCCACCCCTCGGAACCTAACGAACTTCTCCCAACCCTAGACTGTCACCTGGCTCTCAGGCGCCTTCCTGGTGCCGAGAAACCTCCTCCCTCCTGCTCTAAGCTCAGTGAAGAGCAGAACAGGAGTCGGGAGAGACGAGGGCCTTGGTGGGGTGGGAAGTGGAGGTCCCAGGTAGCGGGGACATGGGAAAAATGTGGCCTTGAAACCAGAGAGACTCAGTGAACCTTCAACTTTGGGACATGGGCCGAGTCACCTCCCTCTTCTGAACGTGGACTTCACACACAAGGCTGAGTGAGGCCTACCTGGCAATGGCCTCTCATGGACTGGTGGAGATGCACAGAGAACACCTTGCTTATGCCCCGTGTGCAGCAAACACCAGGAACAAGGAGCTGCCGTCACTGCCATTGTCATGTCTTCCAGGCCCAGCGACCTGCTAGCTTTGGTTCCACTGCCATGTGGCTGCTATTGAGCACGGTGCTAGAGCCAAGCAGAGGAGAGGGTCCTGGTGACGCCATATATGCCGTCTCCTCCTGGGCATGTGTGAGCACACATGCGGGAGTGAAGCTGTGACATGCAGGGTCCTCTTGTCCTAGACGCCCCCGACTGGAGCCCCTCACAGAGCCAGGCTCAGAACCAGAGGCCGATGAGGGGAGGGGAGTGGAGTGGCAATGGCCCGGGGGGCCTGGGGCACCCTCAGCCCTGCACCCCCACTGCAGATCCCCTCAGTCTGCCTGGATGTCACCCAGGTCACTCCAGCTGTGGTCTGTTGAGCATGAGCATGGCTTTCTTTTCTTTTCCTTTTTTTTTTTTTTTGAGTTGTCCAGGCTGAAGTGCGGTGGCACACTCATGGCCACCACAGCCTCGACCTGCTGGGCTCAGGCAGTCCTTTCGCCTCAGCCTTCCAAGTAGCTGAACCCACGTGTGCCACCACGCCCAGCTAATTTTTTGATTTATTGTAGAGACGAGGTCTCGCCAAGTTGCCCAGGCTAGTTTTGAAACTCTTGGGCTCAGGCAGTCCTCTTGCCTCACCCTCACAAAGTACTGGGATTACAGGCATGACTTTCACTTTAAGAAAAGTTGGTTATGAGATATCCAAAGTTAGGAACCAAAACCAGGACAGAGGGACTCATGTTACATGCAAGTGGGTCCCCTGCCCGAGGCTGCTGACTGCGCTGCCCATGTGGTGTGCTGAGAGGCGCTGCGGCTGCAGGGGTTTGGGGATTCTGACTGAAACTCTGGAATAAAACCACCCCCTCCAGCAGCCACGCTGCCTGGAGACAACCCTGAGCCTTGTGGAGATGGTGATAGTCCCAAACACAGGAGCCTCCCTGGGGAGCAAATGTCCTAGACCTTGCTAGCCACAGGATTTGTGTCTCTGTAGGAAGCTCCCCAAAGCCAGAGGTGTGTTCCTTCCCTCTCCTTGGGGGGTCTCCGGTGCTGGGGGATACCCCATTATGAAATACCAGCATGGCCATGACAGGCTAAAGGGCCCTGCACTCTAGAACAAAGGAAGGTTCCTGGGATAACTGTCTCTCTTCAGAATCTTCATCACGAGGGATAAAGGACAGCCTTGCAAAACAAGATCAGAATGTCTGAAGGGAATCGGCATTCCAGAAACAGCAAAGTAATGCGAGATGTGAAATAAAAGACCAGTCCACCTCGGTCTTTCCATGGGCCCCGGGCATCTCAGCACCAAGGGCCTGATTTAGCTGTTATTTCTGTGTAGCAAAATGGATGGAAACAATTCTGTGTCCTCCTTATGTCCCTAATCTTGCTGTTCACAGCCCAGCATAACCCAAGTAAGTGTGCACACACCCCAAGCCCAGCCATCTGCCCCAGACGTGTTCCAGACACTCCCACCCAGACTCTGCAGGGGACATGGACCCGGCTGCCCACTGTGGGATTGTGCAAGGTGGTGGGGGCTGCGAAGTGCTCATCTCTATGGGCTAGATGAGCAAATACGGCCGCAGCCCACCCCTGGGGCCATGCGAATTGGAAGGCATGGGTCAGAGGGACTCAGGGCACCATGGGTGAGCCCTAGAAACAGTGTGGAGTCAAGAGAGGAAACAGAATAAGAACTATTACATGGCCAGGCACAGTGGCTCATGCCTATAATCTCAACACTTTGGGAGACCAAGGTAGGAGGATTGTTTGAGCCCAGGAATTCGAGGCCAACCTGGGCAACTTAGTGAGACCTTGTCTCCACAGTAAGTCAAAAAATTAGCCAGACATGGTGATGCGCACTTGCAATTCCAGCTACTTAGGAGGCTGAAGTGGGAGGATGGCCTGATCCCAGGAGTCTGAGGCTGCAGTGAGCTGTGATCATGCCCCTACACTCAAGCTTAGATGACAGAACAAGACCCTGACTCAAAAAAAAAAAAAAAAAAGAAGACTGGCTGCCTCGGTGGCTCAGCCTGTAATCCCGCACTTTGGGAGACCGAGGTGAGTGGATTGCCTGAGTCCGCGGGTTTGAGACCTGCCTGGGCAACTTGGCGAGACCTCATCTCTACAATAAATCAAAAAATTAGTTAGGTGTGGTAGCGCACGCCTGTAGTTCCAGCTACTTCGAAGGCTGAAGCGGATGGATCCCTGGAGCCCAGCAGGTCAAGGCTGTGGTGGTCGGGAGCGTGCCACTGTACTCCAGACCTAGGTAACAGAGTGAGACACCAACTCAAAAAAAAAAAAAAAAAAAAAAAAACTTTTAAAGCTGGGCATGGTGGCCCACCTGTGGTCCCAGCTAATCGGGAGGCTGATGTAGGAGGATCCCTCGAGCCCTGGGGGTTGAGGCCAGCCTGAGCAACATAACAAGACCCTGCCTCTTACAAAAGGATGTTTAAAAAGAAAAACTGCCTGCGCCTTTGGGAGGCTGAGATGAGTGAATTGCCTGAGCCCGCGGGTTCGAGACCTGCCTGGACAGTGAGACCTCATCTCTATAATAAATCAAAAAGTCAGCCGGGCGTTGTAGCGGATGCCTGTAATTCCGGCTACTTGGAAAACTGAGGCGGAAGGATCGCTGGAGCCCAGGAGGTCGAGGCTGCGGTGGCCGGGAGCGGCCACTGCACTCCAGTCTGGGCGACAGAGTGAGACTCCAACTCAAAAAAAAAAAAAACTGAGACGGGGAGAGGATGTGGACATAGGTTGCCTTTGGGTGGTTCCTCTTTGTGCTTCTGGTTTCATATGGGAACTGGGTGAGCTTCCCCTACCTTAACCCTGCCTGTGGGCTGCTGCCCTCAAATGGTGCACACTTCAGGCTTGAGTACCCAGCACTAGCCAAGGGCTTCCTGGAACTGACTAGAGGCTGACTCCAGGGGAGGACTGACCAGCCCCTTCCACTACAGGCCACTAGCCCACTTTCTCCACTGCCTGAAGACACCTGCTGCCAGACTGCAGTGGAGGATTTTCTCACAACGGAGGTTGAAAGGGACATTCAAGGTCTTTGGTGGTCTGTTAACTGAACATACGTTTATTGTTATCAACTGTGTGGTGATAGGAAGACTTGTGTTTCCTTCCTGACTTTGCCAGAATTCACTGTGTGACTTTATGTATGTATTTATTTATCTTAGAGATGGGGTCTTGCTATATTGTCCAGGTTGGAGTGCAGTAGTGCAATCACAGTTCACTGTAACTTCGAACTCTTGGGCTCAAGTGATCTTCCTGCCTCAGCCTCCCAAGTAGCTGGGACTACAGATACACGCCACTGTGCCTAGCTAGCTGTGTGACTTTAAAACACAACCTGATGTCTCTGAGCCTCAGTTTCTCTCTCTGGGAAACGGGCATAAAATTAATGAGGGCAGTTCAGGATAGTAAAGGAATTTATATATGTGAGAACACCTAAGTCACAGATGGCACCTGGTAGATACCTGCTGAATCTGCCTCCCAAAAGCCAAATCTGCTCCTCCCAGCAGACCACCACAAATACTGATGTAATCTCAAGTCTGGGAAAATTGGCAGGAGGATCTGAATCATGGGAAGTCAAGCTGTAATCTCAACAGAAATTTAACTGTGCACCAGCCAGTACTAGGTGCCAGGGAGACAAAGATGAATGAGAAGACCTTACGAGTGGCTGTCTAGGGTACAAGTGACAGAAACCAGCTTCACCTGGCAGCAACCGTAAAGGAAGCGTGTGGCTCATTGGGCTGAGCTGCTGGGACAGACTCTTCTCTGCATCCTTTTCTGTGGCTGGGTGTCTGCTGTACAGCCTGGAGCAATGCCCATCCCTCTTAGCTCGCTGACGTTGATGGGGAAGGAGAGCCTTCGGAGTCCTGGTCTCCCTTCCTATGGAAACATTGGGTGCACCAGGGGGAGCCACCAGATGGGACTATAGTTATAGGGCAGAAGAGACAGAGAAACCCACTTCTGATCAGGAATTCCAGCACTTTGAAGTCTGAACTAAGTCTCTGCCCACTAGGAGACGGGTGGTGGCAAGTGACAGAAAGTGCAGCTCAAGCCACATGGAGCAACCATGATTATTTTTTTGACTTAGACATGACTGAAACATTCCGTGGCAACATGGCCCGAGATTCATCAGTGGGGTTCTTTCTCTCCCCCCCCCTTTCTCTCTCTCTCTCTCTCTCTCTCTCTCTCTCTCTCTCTCTCTCTCTGCGCAGTTCTCTGGGCTCTGGCCTCCATGGGATCGGGGCAGCCATCACCAGTCAGGACAATACATTGCCTTGTCCTCTCTGGGGACAGGGCAAGAAAAGCTTTCTAGTCCCAGAAGGACGGTCTGCAGGGTGGCTCTGCCTAGACCACCGCCAGGGCAACACCCATCACAACTCAGGAGGACCCGTGGCATGGTGTTGAGCTGATGGACTTCAATAAGTCAGGGCCCCCCGGAAGATCATAAATCTCCTCTGCAGATAAGGAAATGAACAGAAGATGCCACAATGTTCTGCATCTTGTTTACAGCACATCGAAGACCAGATATCAGTAGCCCAGCTACGGTCCAGCCAGCTACTTTTGAATCAGGAGTGGAACAGAAGGTCTTGGAATGGAACAAACACCCATCACTAGAGAGATTCAGCCAGGGCTGATGGCATCAGAGCTATAAAAGGAACGGCCACCTATCTCCAAGGAGTAGCCTCTGTGCTGCGTGAGAACAGCATAGAGATTAGCCTACTAATCCCAGGCAAACGCCACAAGGCAGGGATGGGCTCATCCTGTCCACGTTCTTGGGTCAGTCATTTCCCGAAGGAGGTTCTGGCCTCCCCTCTGCTATCTCCCCCACCCTGCACCTTCCCGGGCTGAGATGTACAAGCCGGGGCCAGCAATTGCGTTAGCTCAGTTCCCTCCTGGGCCCTGCCCTCCCCTAATCTGATTTCCAAGGGCCAAGCGAGGGCAGAGTCCAGGCTCAGGAAGAAATCTGTTCCCTCGTGTCCACTGAGCCTGCTAATTTGATAGAGCTCCTCACTGAGCCTCTACAGAGCCCCCATTAGGAACAAATTTCATCTGGTTCCCACAGCCCTGGCCCCGGGGAGCGCTCTCCTGGTCTCAGCCCAAAAGGAAGTTCAGCTTCCAAATGTGATTTCTGCATAAGGAAGTTAAGGCTTCGATAGAACAGCACCAACCAGCAGCTGGGCACCTACTGTGTGCTGGGCAGTGCTCTGTGCTCTGAATCTCATGACTCCCACGCCTACTGTGTGTTGGTCAGCACTCAGTGCTCTGAATCTCATGACATGCTGGGTGTGCTGTTACCCTTGAATGTTGGCAAATGCTCAGTCCTCAGGCCTGGGACTGTGACCCTGGGCAAATGACCCTGTTTGTCACAGGACTGTCGCTCTGCTTAGCTGTATCTGCCCTCCGAGAAGGAGGACTTTGGCGAGCTCTTGTTGACCCTCTAGAGAAGCCATGTTTCCCAGGTAAGACATCTGTCAGGTGGGAAGCAGGATCTGACCCAGGTCTTCCCCCTACCCATGGACTCTGGTGTCTATAGGTACCAACAGTCACTCACACACCCACTGCAGCTCACGTCCGCCAGCTGGCCTATTGCCACAACAGCCGCCTCCATTCCACCCGTCCCAGAGCTCAACACCCTGGAGGGCGTGCATCTGGGTTGTGGAGGCCTTGTCCCTGTGAGCTGTGCAGCCCTGGGCAAGTCACCCGAACCCTGATCGGGGGCTTCCTCATGTGGAGAATGGGGACGGGACCATCCACCCCACGGGGCTGGGTGGGATGATGAAGGGCAGGTAGCTGAGTCCCCAACTCCCTGGGTGAGGGACTGTCATGACTCATCCCAGGGCCACGCCCACCCCTGTGTTTGATATTGCCCCTGCTTTGACACCTTTCTGGGAACTCTGAGTTGCCTGTGGCACCAGGAGAGGAGCTGGCTCACCTGCCTCGTCATCGCTTGGACACTGGGGCTTCCTGCTTGCTCTTGGAAGTCCCTGTCCATGTGGAATTCATGTTTTTGCGACACAAACAGGAGTATCAGGGAGTGACACGTGTTCTGGCCCAGCAGCTGTGAGGATGGCTCCTGTACCCCCAGCTCAGGTCAGGGAAATGACGTGTGACTGGCCCAGCCCACGATCAGCACGTGGGGCCCAGAGTCACAGCCCACGCCATGTCTGCCACAGGGAGACTCCTTCTGTAGTGCTGTCTGGGGGCCCCTGCCGGCCTGGCACCTGTGCCAGCACACCTGTGAACACAGTGGCCAGCCAGCCTTGGGGGTGGTGCCCAAACGAGACCCCACTCCTCCTCTGAGTGCACCAGGCCTGGCTCTCCTGGGCTTGCTGCCCGGTTCACGTGTGTCCCGTGTCGCTCCTTCCCCAGAAGGGCTTCCCTGAGCCCTGATTGGTGTTAGCCAGCCCACTCTGGCCACTCCGCGGCCCCATACAGACTGCTTTGTGTGGGAGGCACGTGCCACTGCAAGACACTTCTATCCATGTCACGCGAATGTGAGCTCTGTGGGGACAGACCTTGGGTATCTTGTCCCTGCCCTGTCCCTGTGCTCAGAGCATCCCAGGCACAAGGGGCATCCAACACATCCTAAATGGATGAATATGTGGAATATTCTTTCTTATTGTTTTCTTTTTTTTTCTTTTTGAGTTGGAGTCTTACTCGGTCGCCCAGACTGGAGTGCAGTGGCCGCTCCTGGCCACCGCAGCCTCGCCTGCTGGGCTCCAACGATCCTTCCGCCTCAGCCTTCCAAGTAGCTGGAACTACAAGCGTGCTACCACACCCAGCTAATTTTTGATTTATTGTAGAGATGAGGTCTTGCCAAGTTGCCCAGGCGAGTCTCGAACCCGCGGGCTCAGGCAATCCACTCACCTCGGCCTCCCAAAGTGCTGGGATTACAGGCTGAGCCACCGAGCCCAGCCTTCTTTTTAAGTTTCCATAAAGATTTTCTTTGTACCTAAGTATATGATTGATCATTTAAAAATATTTTATATTGAAAATATAAAGTAGAGAGGATATTCCATGAAGTTCCATGTCTGCATTCCAGTTTCCACGGTTATCAACTCATGGTCACCCTCATTTCATTAATACCCCTCCAATTATTGTGAATCAAACCTCAAACAGGATGGATTTTTAAAAATGTCTTGGCCAGGCGCAGTGGCTCATCCTATAATCCCGCGCTTTGGGAGGCTGAGGCGAGAGGATTGCCTGAATTCAGGGGTTCGAGACCAGCCTGGGCAACTTGGTGAGACCTCATCTCTACAATAAATCACAAAAACTAGCCGGGCATGGTGGCGTGTGTCTGTAGTTCCAGTTATTGGAAGGCTGAGGCGGAAGGACTGCCTGAGCCCAGCAGGTTGAGGCTGCGGTGGCTGTGAGCATGCCACTGCACTCAGCCTGGGCAACAAGAGACTCCAACTCAAAAGAAAAAAGAAAAAGAAAAGAAAATATCTTATGGTCACAGGAGGAAAAAAATACATCCTATTCAATAGATACAAAAATATGTGAGTGTTTTAATTATATTATGTAAACCTGCTGTGATTCTTCTTCTTCTTCTTTCTATTTATTTATTTATTTATTTATTTATTTATTTATTTATTTATTTTTGAGTTGGAGTCT
>NW_007074574.1:26868-39798 GCF_000164805.1 Carlito syrichta | reverse complement strand
GGTTTTTTTTTTTTTTTTTTTTTTTTTTTTTTTTAAATGACTAGTTCTGGCTAATCATGAAAGAAGTATACTAAAACATCCCCCTTCAATTTCTAGAAACTCCTCCCTGCATTTCTAATAGTTGTTGCTGTCTATAATTAGCTGTTTGTCTGGTGCATGCAAGTTTATACTCTTCATAATGTAGTGTTTATTGAGTGCTTAGGTTTAAAATGGATCTAGAGAGAGTCCCTTTGGCCCTCAGAGCTGCTGGGGAAGAGGCCCCCGTTCCATTTGCTTCCAGAATGAGAATATCTCAACCTGAATGGCGATGATCTTATGAAATTACCAGCCCTTGAAAATGAGAGTGGAGAGTGGAAAAGTTATTTCTGCATTTCCTAACTGGAAAGAATTAAATGTCAAAACCCTCCATCCGGGTGCCATGACTGACAACAATTCCTTTTTTTTTTTTTTTTAATTGGAGTCTCATTCTGTCACCTAGGCAGTGACATGCTCATGGCTATTGCAGCCTCGACCTGCTGGCCTCAGGTGATCCTTCTGCTCAGTCTCCTGAGTAGCTGGAGACATGTGTGCATGCCACCACACCCAGCAAATTTTTTGATTTATTGTAGAGACGAGTTCTTGCCAAGCTGCACAGGCTGGTCTGGAACCCCTGGACTCAGGCAATCCTCCTGCCTTGGCCTCCCAAAGTGCTGGGATTACAGGTGTTAGCCATCGCGCCCAGCCGACAGTTCCTTAATGTAGATTCCTTACTTTAGAGTTAAGTGGATAAGGAAGATGCTTTTAAGAAGGGCTGGTGTTTTGTTTTGTTTTGTTTTATGAAAACTTTTTAAAAATTGAGTTATAAATTATGTACAATAAGATGCACTACTCTTCAGTAATGGATTTCTGTGAAAATTTCTATGAATGTTTACATATTCATACACCTGTATGACCATACCAATGTGGCATTCCCACCAGCCCAAGGCACTGCCGGTATCCCATCCTTTCTTGTTCTGACTCCACACTCATCCAGCCTGCCAGGGAACCAGTCTTCTGAGTCCTATCACCACAGATTTATTTTACCTATTCTTTTTTTTTTTAGATGGTGGGGTCTCACTATGTTGCCCAAGCTGGTCTTGAACTCCTGGGCTCACATGATCCTCCTGCCTCAGCCTCTGAGTAGTTGGGATCATAGGCACACACCACTGTACCCAGCTCCAAATCTACCTTTTCTTCAACTTCATACGTATGTGTGAGGTCTGCTGGGGGCACTCTGACTTTCCGGTGTCTCCAGTCTGGGTGGCCCCAAGTAGACAAGCTGTGCAGGCAGCTGGCTTGATGAGGGCACTGCCTGTGAGACCAGGCCTGTTCCCGCCCATCATGCTCTTGGTCAGGTGGTCACTAACCACCGGACACAGGCCTCAGGATGAGAGCGAGTGTGATGGAGCGGGACAGCCCTCACCTCTGCCAGCAAGGCTCAGAGTCATGCGGGATGGAAGTCTACCACCCTGGGTTTCAGTTCTTCCTTACAAGCTGCATAACCTCTGTTTCTTCACCTGGAAATGGCTATTGTAAATATGCCTTCCTCACAAGGCCGTGGACGTGAAAGTGCCTTCTAACCATCAAGTGCCCAAAAAGCACAAGGAATCCCCCTCCTACCACAGTGGGTCCTCGAATCCTGCAATGGGCGTAATCACGAAGGCGCTGCTGGCCCCGGGCCCCTGGGCACAGGCCCTATGGCATCCTGGGTCTCTCTTCAAGCAAGAACCTGAAGGCAGACGGGAACCTTGGAAGGATTGACGTGTTCCGTAGTTTCATTTCAATGCCTATTCATTGAGGGCTTGTTGTGTCCCTAGTTAAGCACTAATACTTTCATGAACACACTCCCATTTATTTCTCTTTGCAAATCTTTGCATAGATACTATTACTGTTCAATTATACAGATGAAGAAACGGAGGTTCCAGGAGTTTGGGTGCCATGCCCAAGGTCACATAGCAAGTGACAGAGCTGGATTTTGGACCAGGAATTACAATTCCCGAATCTGCCCTCTTAAGCTGCCTCTCCAAGAGTCCCTTACCCTCCGGGAACCTGAGACTTCTCATCATGAAAGAGAAATAACAGCTGCCTCAAGATATGATTGAAATAATCCACGCGCAGGCTCAGGTTATGCTATGGGGCACAGCTGAGAAAGGTTAGTTTCCTTTCACATCAAATGTGCATGGGATGAATTTGTAGGAGTATCTACGATGTGTTTCATGTAGATGACAATGACTTTAGCATTATCAAAGATGTGCTGGGGCCATGACTCATGCCCGTAATCCTAGCACGTTGGGAGGCCGAGGCAAGAGGCTCGCTTGAGCCCAGGAGTTTGAAACCAGCCTGGGCAAAATAGCGAGACCCTGTCTCTACAAAATTTTAAAAATTAGGCAAGTGTGGTGGTACACACCTGTAGTTCCAGCTACTCAAGAGGCTGAGGCGGAAGGATAGCCTGCACCCAGGTGGTTGAGGCAGTGAGCCATGATCGTGCTACTGCACTCCGGCCTGGGCGACAGACTGAGACTCTGACTCAAAACAGAGAAACATACAAAAAAATGTGCTGGGAGAAACAAATGAAAGCATGCATGAAAAATGCGTAGCACTTTACCAGGCACACGTGTATAAATCCTCAGTAAGCCAGGCGTGGTAACTCACACCTGTAATACCAGCATTTTGGGAGGCAGAGGCAAAAGGATTGCCTGAGCCACGGGTTTGAGACCAGCCTGGGAAACATGGTGAGACCTTGTCTCTACAATAAATTTAAAAAAATTAGCTGAGCGTGATGGTTCCAGCTGCCTGTGGTTCCAGCTGCCTGCTAGGCTGAGGCAGAAGAATCGCCTGAGCCCAGCAGGTCAAGCAATCCTCCCACCTCGGCCTCCCAAAGTGCTAAGATTACAGATGTGAACTACCATGCCTAGCCCATACACTTAAAATTGGTAAAATAAAATTGTAATAGGCCAGGTGTGGTGGCTCACACCTGTAATTTTAGCACTTTGAGAGGCCGAGGTGGGAGGATTGCTTGAGTTCAGGAGTTCAAGACCAGCCTGGACAACATAGTGAGCCCCCGACTCAACAAAAAACTTTAAAAATTGTCTTGACATGGTGCACACCTGTAGTCTCAGCTACTCAGGAGGCCTAGGTGAGAGGATCACTTGAGACGAAAAGATTGAGGATGCAGTGAACTGTGATCATGCCACTGCACTCGAGCCTGAGTGGCAGGGCAAGACCCATTTCTAAAAAATAAAATAAAGTAAGTGTACAGTGAGTTTTTATTAATGTACACACCTGTGTAATCACTACCACAATCAAAATATAGAACATTTCCATCACCCCCAGAATGTTACTGGCTCCCCATTCCAGTTAATCCCCTTCTCCGCAAGCAACCACTCATCTGCTTTCTGTCCCTACAGATCACATCAGTCTTTCATCTAGTTTGAAATGACTAGAATTCTGCAGTTTGCAGCCTTTTGCACCTGTATTCTTTCTCTCAGCATAATATTTTCAGAGCCATCTATCTGTATTGTTGTCCTTATGTTGTTGAATTGTGCTCCATTTATGGGCACACCCAATGTGCTTATCAGGTCGCCTGTTGATGGGCGTTTGGGTTGATGGGCCGTTATGAAGCAAGCTAAAAATTTGTGTACAAATCTTTGCATGGATATATGTCTTCATTTCTCTCAGACAAAATGCCTGAGAGGAATTATCAAATCATGTAAGTGTTTGTTTACCTTTGCAAGAATCCGCCAAATTGTTTTCCACAGTGGTTGTACCATTTCACATACCTGCTAGTTGCACATCCTTGCCAACACTTAAATGCTGTATTTTTCATTTTAGCTATTCCAGTGGGTGGGTGGTGGTATCTCACTATGGGTATAATTTGTTTCCCTGATGATGAATGATGCTTCGTATGTTTTCATGTGCTTTTTGCTGTATATCTTCTTGGTGATATGTCTGCTCAAATTTTTACCTATCAAAAGAATCAAGTTATTTGCCTTCTTATTTTTGAGATGTAAAATTTCTTTATATATTCTAGACACAAATCCTTTTACAAATATAATCACTCCAAATACCTCCTCCAAGTCTGTGGCTTGCCTTTTCATTTTCCTAATTATCTGTCAAATAATGAAATTTTATGATTTGATGAAGTCTAGTTTTTTTTCCATTTTTCAAATGTTTTTTGTGTTCCTTCTATGAAGTCTTTGCCAAATTCAAGATCACAGAGATTTTTCTCCTATAGTTTTATTCGAGAAGCTTTAAATGTAAGATCTTGCCTTTAGGCCTGTGATTCATTTTTGAGTTAAGTTCTGTATACAGTGTGAGGTAAGAGTTGAAGTTTCTAGCTGGGTGTGGTGGCACATGCCTGTAGTCCAGCTACTCAGGAGCTGAGGCGGAAGGGTCAACCTGAGCCCAGGAGGTCAAGGCTACAGTGAGTTATAATCATGCCACTGCACTCCAGTCTGGGCGACAGTGAGACTCTGATTTAAAAAAAAAAAAAAAAAAAAAAAGAGCTGAGATTGCTGTTGTCTATGTGGATATCAAGTTGTCCCAGCACCATGTTTCTTTATTAAATGACCTTGGTACTTTTGTAAAAAAAAAGTCAGCTAATTATGTGTGTGTTGGTTTACTGTTGGACTCTCTATAATGTTCCGTTGATCTATATGTTTATCTTTACACCATGACCACAATATCTTGTTTATATAGCTTTCAAGGCTGTTTGGCTGTTTTAAGCCCCTTCTAGTTCCACACACGTTTTAGAGTCAACTTGTCAATTTCTACCAATAAAAAGTCAACTGACCTTTTTTTTTTTTTTTTTTGAGTCAAAGTCTCACCATGTTGCCCAGACTGGAGTGCATGGTGCGATCATGGCTCTCACTGTAGCCTCAACCTCCTGGGCTCAGGCAATCCTTCTGCCTCAGCCTCTCAAACAGCTGGGACTACAGGCACGTGCCACCATGTCCAGTACATCTTTTAATTTTTTTGTAGAGACAAGGTCTCTCTATATTGCCCAGGCTGGTCTCAAACTCCTGGGCTCAAGCAATCCTTTCAGTTTGGCCTCCCTAAGTGCTAGAATTATAGATGTAAACCACCATACCCAGCCTGCTGGCATTTTTATTGGGATTACTTTGAACAAATAGCTTAATCTGAGGAGAATTGACATCTAAACAATATTGAGTCTTTCCATCCATAAACATTGTATATCTGTTCATTTAACTGGGTTTTCTTAAAATTTTCATAGCAATGTTTTAGTTTCCTGTATAGAGTTCCTCACATATATTTTGTCAAATTTATCCCTGAGGAATCAAGTTTTTTGATGTTCTTACAAATGGTATTTTTATGTTTTTATTTCTAATTATTTACTGTTAGCATATAGAAATACAATTGATTTTTGTATATTAACTTTGTACCAAAATTTGTGCCAAACTTTGAGCTCACTTATTTGATAGTTTTTTGTAGGTGTCATAGGACTTCCAAAATGAATAATCATGTTGCTTTTAAATAAGGAGAGTTTCCTTTCCAATCTGGATGCCTTTTTTTTTTTTTTTTTTGAGTTGGAGTCTCACTTAGTCACCCAGGCTGGAGTGCAGTGGCACGCTCACGGCCACCCCAGCATCGACCTGCTGGACTCTGGCGATCCTTCCACCTCAACTTTCCAAGTAGCCGGAACTACAGGTGTGCATTACCATGCCTGGCTAATTTCTGATTTATTGTAGAGATGAGGTCTTGCCAAGTTGCAATCCACTCAGGCAATTCACTCGCCTCGGCCTCACAAAGTGCTGGGATTGCAGGCTGAGCCACCAAGCCCGACCTGGATGCCTTTTTTTTCTTTTACTTACTTGCCTTATTGCACTTTCTAGGACCACTAGTAAAATATTGAAAAAAATTGACACACAGGCATAGTGGTTCACACCCATAATTCCAGCACTTTGGGAGACTGAGCCGGGAGGATCACTTGAGCCCAGGAGTTCTAGACCAGCCTGGACAACATGGTGAGACCTCACTGCTACAAAAAAAATTTAAAATTTTACCAGTTGTGGTGGCACACACCTGTAGTTCCTGCTACTTGGGAAGCTGAAGCAGAAGGATTACCTGAGCCCAGGAGGTTGAAGCTGTGATGAGCCCTGATTGTGCCACTGTTCTCCAACCTGTACAACAGAGTGAGACCCTGACTCAAAGACAGGAAGGAAGGAAGGAAGGGAGGGAGGGAGGGAGGGACATTTTTACCCTTTTGTTAATCTTTTGCCCTTTTCCCGTCTCTCACCATTATGTTAACCGAAGATTTTTCATAGATGTCCTTTATCAAGTTAAGAAAGTTCCCTTCTATTTCTAGTTTGCTGAATGGCTTTTGTATTTTTTCAAATATTTCTTATAGCTCTAATGAGATAATCATACAGTTTTTAAAAATTGTGTTAGTATGGTGAATTTCATGGTCTGATTTTCTAGTGGTAAACAAACCTTTTATTCCTGGGATAAACCTGATTTGGTCATACCTCATTTCCCTTGCTGTCTATTGCTAGATTTGATTTGCTAAAATTTTGTTAAGCATCTATGTGTCTGTGCTCATTAGGGATTCATTTATTTTCTTGTAATCCTATAATCAAATCTTTTGTCTGATTTGGGTATCAGCGTAGTGCTGGCCTCAAAAAATGAGTGAGAAGGGTGCCTTTTTCTTTCACTTTCTGAATAAGTTTGTGTAGAACCAATCCTCTTTCTTTCTCAAATGTTACGTAGAATTTACCACTGACACCAACTGGACCTGGGGTTTTCTTTGTGGAAAGATTATTTTTTAATTCAATTTACTTAAAAAAAATTTTGAGGTCATTGCTTTACTAAACTCTGGTATGGCCATGTGCTCTTCGAACTATGGCTACCACCATGTTTTCTAAGCTTTGGTTCCCTCCCCTACCTTGGGGAGATGAATCTCTCTATCTCGCCTCTCTTCTCTCTCTCTAATTTACTTTCTAAATAAACTATATTTTATAATCTAAAAAATTTTTTTGAGATAAATTTCATGTAACATAAAACTCACCATTTTAATCATTTTAAAATTTAAAGTTAGCTGGGCTCGGTGGCTCAGCCTGTAATCCCGCGCCTTTGGGAGGCTGAGGTGAGTGGATTGCCTGAGCCCATGGGTTCGAGACCCGCCTGGGCAACTTGGCGAGATGTCATCTCTACAATAAATCCAAAAATTAGCCAGGTGTGGCAGCGCATGCCTGTGGTTCTGGCTACTTGGAAGGCTGAGGCGGAATGATCGCCGGAGCCCAGCAGGTTGAGGCTGCCGTGGCTGGGAGCGGCCACTGCACTCCAGTCTGGGCGACAGAGTGAGACTCCAACTCAAAAAAATAAAATAAAATAAAATTTAAAGTTGAGTATTTTTTACTATACCCATCACCGCTAATTCCAGAACATCTTTAATCATCCCAAAGGAAATCCCACACCTCCCAATTCCCCTTTACCCCATCCCCTGCTGACCACTCCTCTGCCTTCTGTCTGTATGGATTAGTCTATTCTGGACACTTCATATAAATGAAGTGGTGCAATGTGTGGCCTGTTGTGTCTGGTCTCTTTCACTTAGCGTAATACTTGCAAGGTTCATCTGTGGTACCATGTATCAGTCAGTCCTTCATTCCCCTTGTTGCGGACTAATGGTTCATTGTATGGATATACCACATGTTTATCCATTGTCAGTTGATGAAATTTGGGTTGCCTTCATCTTTTGGCTATTATAAGTAAGGTTGTTGTGGACATTCATGTACAAGTTTTCATGTGAACATGTTTTCAAGTCTCTTAGGTATATACCTAGGAGTGGAGTGGTATGGATACTTTATATTTAACTTTTGTTGTTGTTTTGTTTTTTTTAGTCCGAGTCCCACTCTGTTGCCCAGTTTGGAGTGCAGCTGCATGAACACGGCTCACTGCAGTGAGGCAATCCTTTCGCCTCAGCCTCCCAGGTAGCTGGGATTACAGGCTTGTTTGTTTGTTGGTTTGTTTGTTTGTTTGTTTGTAGAGACAAAGTCTCCCTATGTTGCCTGGGCTGGCCTCGAACTCCTGGGCTCAAGTAATCCTCCCACCTCAAAGTGCTGAGATTACAGGCATGAGCCACCACACCTGCCTGTTTAACTTTGTGAGAAGCTGCCGAACTGTTTTCCAAAGCGACTGCAGAATTTTACATTCCCACCAGCAGTGCATGAGGCGTCCAGTTGTCTATCCTTGCCAACACTTGCCATTTGCCACTGTCTTTCTTTCGTTCTTTTAAAAGATGACAATAGTCATTCCAGTGGGAGTAAAGTGGTATCCTACTGTGGTTCTGAGTTGCATTTCCCTAGTGAGCATGACCATGAGCAGCACCATGATCATCTTTTCATAGGCTTATTGGTCATCTTTATATTTTCCTTGAAGAAAGGGCTATTCAAATTCTTTGCTTATCTTTTTTTCTCTTCTTTCTTCCAATCATATCCTGCATGAAGCTCATTTTTAAATTGTCTTGTTTGCCTTCTACTGTTGATTTGTAACAGTTCTTTATGTATTCTGGATACTAGACTATTAACAGATACTTTATCCTGTTCTGTGGGTTGTCATTTCACTTTTTTGATTGTGTCCTTCGATGAACAGTAGTTTGATTTATTTTTCTTTAGTCGTTTGTGTTTTTGATGTCATGCTTGAGAAACTGTTGTCTAATCCAGCTGCGTGCAGTAGCTCATGCCTGTAATCCCAGCACTTTGGGAGACCAAGGCAAAGAGGATTGCTTGAACCCAGGACTTTGAGACTAGCCAGGGCAACATAACAAGACCTTGTCTCTACCAAAAAATCAAAAAATTAGCCAAAAGTGGTATGCAACTGTAGTCCCAGCTAATTGGGAAGCTGAGGTGGAAGGATTGCCTGGGCCCAGGAAGTCGAGGATGTGCACAAGCACACTCCAGCCTGGGTGACAGAGTGAGATCCCCAACTCTAAAGGAAGGAAGAAAGGAAGGAAGGAAGGAAGGAAGGAAGGAAGGAAGGAAGGAAGGAAGGAAGGAAGGAAGGAAGGAAGGAAGGAAGGAAGGAAGGAAGAGAAAGAAAAAACTGTCTCCTAATCCAAGGTCACAAGATTTACACCACACCTATGTTTTGTTCTAAAGAGCTTTATGGTTTTAGATCATTGATCTCTGTTGAGTTAATTTTTGTGTGTGGCGAGAACTTCATCCTCTGCTTGGAGGTATCCAGCTGTCCCAGCACCATTTGTTGTGAAGACTATTCTTGTCCCCATGGAATAGGCCTGGTAACCTTACTGAAAATCTACTGACCGCACATGCATGAGTTTATTTGTGGACTTTCAATTTTATTCCATTGATCTGTATGTCTATGCTTATGTCAGTGCCACACTATTGTTATTGGAATAGTTTTGTAGCAAGTTTTGAAATCATAAAGTGTTGGTCCTCCAACTTTGTACATTATTTTTTTTAGAGGCAGGATCTCCCTCCATCAACCAGGCTGGAGTACAGTGGTGCAATCATGGCTCACTGCAGCCTCAAACTCCTGGCCTTACGTGATCTTGCTGCCTCAGCCTCCCAAAGTGCTGGGAGCCACCATACCCAGCTGCACTTCTTTTTCAAAATTGTTTTAGCTATTCTGAGTCCCTTGTATTTCCACCTGAAATTTTAGGATTAGCTTTTTCTAAATTTCTACAAAAAGAAGTCATTTTGAGGGACACGATAGGGCACACCTGGAGTTCTAGCTACTTAGAAGGCTGAGGTGGGAGGACGCTTGAGCCCAGGAGTTTGAGGCTGCAGTAAAATGATCATGCCACTGCACTTCAGCCTGAGTGACAGAGGGAATCCCTGTCTCAAAAAACAAAAAAAAAAAAGCCATTGTAATTTTGATAGAAATTGCATTAAATTTGTGGA
Organism: Carlito syrichta; assembly: GCF_000164805.1. Classification (NCBI taxonomy): domain Eukaryota; kingdom Metazoa; phylum Chordata; class Mammalia; order Primates; family Tarsiidae; genus Carlito; species Carlito syrichta. The sequence goes on along the minus strand of NW_007074574.1, from coordinate 29,902 downwards.
TCCATTTGAGGAGTATTGTCAATTTAACAGTAATAACTCAGCCGGGCTTGGTGGCTCAGCCTGTAATCCCAGCACTTTGGGAGGCTGAGGTGAGTGGATTGCCTGAGTCCGCAGGTTCGAGACCCTCCTGGGCAATTTGGCAAGTCCTCATCTCTACAATAAATAAAAAAAAAATTAGCCGGGCGTGATAGCACATGCCTGTAATTCCAGCTACCTGGAAGGCTGGGGCGGAAGGATTGCCGGAGCCCAGCAGGTTGAGGCTGCGGTGGCTGGGAGCAGCCACTGCACTCTAGTCTGGGCAACACAGTGAGACTCCAACTAAAAAACAAAACAGTAATAACTCTTCCAATCAATGAACATGGGCTATCTTTCCATTTAATTAGATCTTCTTTAATCTATTTGAACAATGTGTGATTTTCAAAGTACAAGACTTGCATTTCTGCAGCAAGATTGTTAACCACAAATTCAATTTCTTTGGACTATTCAAGTTTTCTAATGTTTCTTTACTGAATTTTGATATTTTGTGTATTTCAAGGAACTTGTGCATTGCACCTGTACTGTGCGGTGCATACGTCCAAACTGTAGACATGGTGTTTCATAATAATCCCTTATTCTCTTTTAGTGTCTGTAGAATCCACGTAGATGTCTTTGATTTTATTTCCGATACTAATAATTTTTGTCTTTTTTCCTTTTTTTGATCAGTCTATCTAGGTGCTTATGAATTGTTTTCATCTTTTCAGAGATCCAGCTTTTTACTTCATTGATGTTGTCCTTGATTTGTACATTTCCTATTTATTAATTTCCACATTATTATTTCCTTCCTTTTATTTACTTGGGTTAATTTGTCCTTCTTTTTAAAAATTTATTGGCTGGGCTTGATGGCTCAGCCTGTAATCCCAGCACTTTGGGAGGCTGAACCGAGTGGATTGCCTGAGACTGAGGGTTCAAGACCTGCCTGGGCAACTTGGCGAGACCTTGTCTCTACAATAATAAAAAATTAGCTGGGTGTGGTAGCATGCACCTGTAGTTCCAGCTACTTAGAAGACTGAGATGGAAGGATCTCTGGAGCCCAGCAGGTCGAGGCTGCGGTGGCCCAGTCTGGGTACCCCAGTCTGGGTACCCCAGTCTGGGTGACAGAGTGAGACTCCAACTCAAAAAAAAAAAATTATTTTATTTTTTAGTTCATTGATTTAAGATCTATTTTCTAATATTAGCATTTGATGCTGTTTCTTTTTAAGCATTGCATTAGCTGCATCCCACACATTTTGAAGTGTTGTTTTAATTTTCATTAGGTTTAAAGTATTTTCTAATACCCCTTGAGTTTTCTTTTTCAACCCATGGGTTATTTAGAAGTGTGTTGTTAATTTACAAATATTTGGAGACTTTCCCAGAAAACTTTCTGATTCAGTTTAAATCTGTTGTGTTCAGGGAATGCACTCTGATTGACTTCCATCATTTTACACTTACTGAGACTGTTTTATGCCCCAGAATATGCTCTATCTTGCTGAATGTTTCATGTATACTTGAAAAGGTTGTGTGTTTTGCTGCTGCTAAGTGGAGGACATATCAATTAGGTCAAGTCGTTCTATGTTTCTACTGGGTTTTTTTGTTGTTGTTGTTGGTTTGTTTACTTATTCTATTAATTGCTGAGTGGAATGTAATTGTGAAGTTGTCTATTTCCCCTTAATCTCTTTCAGGTTTTGAAGTGTTCTGAAGCTCTGTTGTTAGATGTATTAGAATTGTTATCTCTTCTTGGTTAATTGACTTGTCCATCATTTTGAAATGCCTATCTTTACCCTAGTAACTTATTATATATATATATTTTATTTTTTTGTAGAGACGTGGTCTTGTTATTTTGCCCAGGCTGGTCTCGAACTCCTGGCCTCAAGCAATTCTCCTGCCTTAGCCTCCTAAAATGTTGGGATTATAGGCATGAACCACCATGCCTGGCAGCCCCAGTAATTTATTATTCTGAAGTTTGCTTTGTCTGATATTACAATAACCACTTCAGTCTTCCTTCCTTCCTTCCTTCCTCCCTCCCTCCTTCTCTCCCTCTCTCCCTTCCTTCCTTCCAAGACAAAATCTCACTCTGTCACCTAGGCTGGAGTGCAGTGGTACAATCACAGCCCACTGCAGCCTTGAATTCCCGAACTTAAGTGATCCTCCCACCTTGGCTTCTGAGGAGCTAGGACTACAGGCACTTGCTACCACATCCAGCTGATTTTTAATTTTTTTGTAGAGATGGGATCTTGCTATGTTGCCCAGGCTGATCTTGAACTCCTAGCGTCAAGCAAGCCTCTCTCCTTGGCCTCCCAAAGTGCTAGATTATAAACATGAAATATTGCACCAGGCCTATTTTTTTAAGGTTTTTAAAAAATTATTTAACTGTTTTATTGAGGTATAATTAACACATAAATGGCATATACTTAGTGTATACAATTTTACCATGAATTTTGACATACATATGTACCCATGAAACTATCACCACAATTAAGACTTTTATTGATTAGTATTTATATATGTCTTTCCCCCATTGTCATTATTTGTATTTATTTATTCATTCATTCATTTATTTTTATTTATTTAAATTTTTTCGAATTGGAGTCTCACTTTATCACCCATGCTAGAGTGCAGTGGCGTGATCACAGCTCCCTGCAGCCTCAACCTCCTGGGCTCAGGTGGTGCTTCCACCTTAGCACCTGAGTAGCTATGCCACCATGCCTGGCTAATTTTTTAATTTTTTTGTAGAGACAGGGTCTCATTATGTTGCCTAGGCTGGTCCCGAATTCCTGGGCTCAAACAGTCCTCTTGCCTTGGCCTCCCAAAGTGCTGCGATTACTGATGTGAGCCATCAAGTTCAGCCTGTATTTAAAATAGAGTCCTAAAAATGTGGTACATATACACGATGGAATACTACGCAGCCATAAAAAAGAACAAAATCATGAATTTCGCAGCAACCTGGATGGAACTAGAGTCTATAATACTGAGTGACCTCTCACAGAAACAAAGATCCGAGTATCACATGTTCTCACTG
>NW_007074574.1:16082-26698 GCF_000164805.1 Carlito syrichta | reverse complement strand
GATGGGATTAGCAGTAGCAAATATCTGTCTGGGGATGGGGAAACACCTCTTATCAACAGGGTGCCTGAATGAAACATACTTGTACACCTAACCCTTAACTGTACCCCACAAAGCCATAATAAAAAATATTGAAAAAAAAATACATAAAGAAAAATAAAATAAAATAAAATAAAATAGAGTCCTTCCTTTGTTTTCAATACAAAAATGATAATCTCTGTCTTTTTACTGGAATGCTTATTCAAATTTCATGTAAATATTGATATGTTTGGGATTGAATCTCCCATCTTGCAATATGTTTTCTGCTTGCTCCATCTTTTCTTTGCTCATTTCCTGCCTTTTTCTTTTTAAGAGACAGGATTTCTATGTTACCAAGGCTGGCGAACTCCTGGGCTCAAACAATCCTCTCTCCTCACCCTTCCAAGTAGCTTGAACTACAGGAGTCTGCCATTGCACCCAGCTCCTGCCTTCTTTTGGATTTGCTGAGTATTGTTATGATTCCGTACTATAATCTCCACTATTGCCTCATTAGCCATATGTTTCATTATTTAAATGTTTGCTCCAGATTTTACAACATACATCTTTAATCTACCACCGTCTATCTTCAATTCATTTTACATCACTTCATATATAATTTAAGCATGTTAAGAGAGTAGGCTTTCTTCTGTCAGATCAATGGTGGCATTTGATTCTCACAGAAGCATGACCCCTATTGTGAACTGTACGTGCAAGGGATCTAGGCTGCACGCTCCTTATGAGAACCTAATGCCTGATAACCCGAGGTGGAACTGAGGCGGTGATGCTAGCACTGGGGAGCAGCTGCCAATACAGATGAACATGAGCAGTGAGGTTTGACTGCTCAGAGACCAAAATAAATCAATTGCTTGCAAACCTTATCAAAACCCTATCAGTGAGTGGTAAGTGAGTTGATGTGCTTCAATTGTATAGCTGCATCTGGCGGCAGGCTTTAAGTCAGAATCCGACACTTATTTTAGTCTATGAGTGACCCATCCATTATTTTATTTACCACTTCCAAATGGGCCTTTTTTTTTTTTTTTTTTTGAGTAGGAGTCTCACTCTGTAGCCCAGGCTGGAGTGCAATTGCAAGCTCAAGGCCACTGTAGCCTCAATCTGCTGGGCTCAGGTGATCCTTCCGTTTCAGCCTTCCAAGTAGCTGGAACCACAGGCATGCGCCACCACACCTGGCTAATTTTTTTTGTTTATTACAGAGATGAGGACTTGCCAAGTTGTCCAGGCTGATCTCTAACCCCTGGACTCAGGCAATCCTCTCACTTTCACCTGTGCCTATTTTTTTAATGGTGAGTTGTATAATTATTTCATTATATGTTGCAATAAAATGAAATAATAATGTATGAAATGTAATAATAATAGAAATAAAGTACACTCCATGTTATGCACTTGAATCATCCCAAAACTATCCATCCCCTCCCTTGGAAAAATTGGAAAAAATTTCATAAAACTGGTCCCTGATGGCAAAAAGTTGGGGACCGTATCCCTGTGCAGCTGTATGGAACTCCTCCTGTGAGTAGCTCCTCCTCTCTTAAACATTGCCCTGCAATTTTAGCCTCAGACCCCCCAGACTTGGGTCTCTGTCTCCTTTGCTTGGTAGGAGCAACCAATTCTTCCTAGGTTGCCCCTACCTGTGCTGACGCCATCACCTCCTTTTGTATCCTCCTCTCAGGGACAACAGCTCTTTACTTCTGTTGTCCAGTGTCTGGAAATAGTTTTTTCATCTGTTTTGTCCAGTTTTCTAGTTGTTTCTGGTCGAAGGGCAATTCCCATGATACTTCATCCTTCATAGACAGAAGCAAAACTTTTTATTCCTTGTACCATAGGGGAAAAAATTCCAACTTTATTTTTTTAAGAATGTTCTAGACTCATCTCACATGTTGATTTTGCCATAAAGATGTGTGCTTATTCTTCCTTTCCATAGGTGTTAACTTCACTTAATATGAGAGATTATACTACAGCAAAACACATTGTCATTAACTGTAAGAATTATGGAAGCCGGGCACTGTGGTTCATGCCTATAAAATCCTGGCACTTTGGGAGGCCAAGATGAGAGGATTTTCTGAGCCCATGGGTTCAAGACCAGCCTTGGCAACTTGGCAATACCTCATCTCTACAATAAATCAAAAAATTAGTCAGGTGTCGTAGTGCATGCCTGTAGTGCCAGCTACAAGGAAGGCTGAGGTGGAAGGATCACTGGAGCCCAGCAGGTCAATGCTGGGGTGGCCGTGAATATGCCACTGCACTCCAACCTGGGTGACAGAGTGAGACTCTGACTCAAAAAAAAAAAAAAAAAAAAAGAATTAACGGAAATAGAACTCTGGGAATGCTTTGGAACAAAATGGCCATATCTGGAGGGACTAGAACCTAGGGAAGAAAAACGTCCTAGAAGGTTGGTGTTCTTATCTTTTAAGACATGGAATCTGCCTGTGTGTGGTGGCTCTTGCCTGTAATCTCAGTACTTTGGGAGGTCAAGGCAGGAGAATTGCTTGAGCCCAGCCTGGAGTCTGAATTCAAGATCAACCTGGGCAACAAAATAAGACCTCATATCTATAAAAAAATTTTTTTAAATTAGTGGGACAAGGGTACCTGCATAATGAACATTTGTATAGCTAACCCTGAATTGTGCCCCACATCTTCAAAACTAAAATTAAAAAATATATATATTGGGGCCTGGTGGTATACACCTGTTGTCCCAGCTACTTGAGGGCCTGAAGTGGGAGGATCACCTGAGCCCAAGAGATTGAGGTTGTGGTGAGCTGTGATTGTGCCACTGCACTCCAACCTGGGCAACAGAGTAAGACCCTGACTCAAAAAAAAGACACAGGATCTAAATACTTGAGGAGCTGAGCTGCATCCTTTGGCTTTGGCAATATTCCCTCTCCACTTGACCCTGGAGACGGCAGGGTTTCAGAACAGCACAGGGCTCTGGACTCAGAGACTAAGTTTGCGTCCCAGCGGGAGCACGTTAGACTTGTCTAATTTACCAAGACTCAAAAAAAAAAAAAAGAATTAATGGAAATAGAACTCTGGGAATGCTTTGGAACAAAATTAATTCTTTTTTTTTTTTTTTTTGTGAGGTCCTTACAGGCAGGGCCCACATGCTGCTCATGTTTTGGTTTTCCACAGCTCTCAGTTCATCCATGCAGGAAAAGCATTAAAAAGTCCTAATAAGTGAGTTCCTCTTCATAGGCAAATCGTCACCAAGGTGTTGATGACTGGCAATACGTTGATGATGCCTTGTCCAGGTAACACATGTGCATTGGAGTTATCTTTTCTCTCCTTCTGGAAGCGATCAGTAGGGAAGGGTGAAAGTGGTGCACCAAATTGTCTGGGCAAATTGAACATAACCTTAATCATGGGTTCCTGGAAGTGATGTGGTCTGCCTTGCCAGACTGTTGTAGAGACAAAATGAGGAAGTGCATTAATTCAGCATATTCTTACTGAGCACACACTATGTGCTAGGCCCTGTTCTAGGTACCTAGGGTACAGCAAAGAACAAAACAGAAAAAATTTCCATCTTCATAGAGCTTATGTGCCAGTAGAAGAAGACAGAGAACAAGCTTAATATTTAAGTAAAATATATAGTATGTTGTAGGGAGTTACATGCTACATTAAAAAATAAAGCAAGTAGCCGTCCATGGTGTACACACCTATAGTCCCAGCAATTTGGGATACTGAGGCGAGAGGATCGCTTGAGCCCAGGATTGTGAGATATGCCTGGGCAACATAGCGAGACCTCGTCTATATAGAAAATAAAAAAACTAGCCAGGCGTGTTGCCACACACCTGTAAGCCCAGCTACTCAGGAGGTTGAGGCAGAAGGATCTCCTGAGTCCAGGAGGTAGAGGCGATAGTGTGAGACCTCAATTCAGATAAATAAATAAATAAAGCAAGTAAGCAAGGAGATTGTTGGGGGATGTTATCGAGTGAATGTTCATGTCCCCCTAAAATTCGTGGCTCAGTCTGTCATCCCAGCACTTTGGGAGGCCGAGGCGAGTGAATTGCCTGAGCCCGCAGGTTCAAGACCCCCACCCGGGCAACTTGGCGAGACTGCGTCTCTACAATAAATCAAAAATTAGCCAGGCATGGTAGCACGCGCCTGTAGTTCCTGCTACTTGGAAGGCTGAGGCAGAAGGATCGCCAGAGCCCAGCAGTTCGAGGCTACAGTGGCAGGGAGTATGCCACTGTCCTCTAGCCTGGGCAACAGAGGAGACTCCAACTCAAAAATAAAATAAAATAAAATTCACATGTTGAAATCCTAGTCCCCAAGGTGGTGATTTTGGGAGGTGGGGGCCTCTGAGAGGTGATTAGGTTGTGAGGACAGAGGCCTCCTAAGTGGGATTAGTGGCCCCCTGAAAGAAGCCCAGAGAGCTCTCTTGCGCTCCCACCGTGTGAGGACACAGCAAGGAGATGGCACCAATAAACCAGGAAGTGGGTCATCCCCACCCAGATAGCATATCTGCCAGCACCTTGATCTTGGCCTGAATGCTTGTGGTAGAACCCACCCAGTCTGTGGCATTGTGTTGTAGTAGCCTGAGCGGCCTAAGACAGGGCAATTTCCAAACAGCAAGCTTCCGCAAGCAGCTGATACTTCAGCCCAGGTGGGAGTCGGTGAGGGAGCGGGTCACACAGGCCTCGGGCTGAGAGGGTTCAGGTAGAGGGAGCAGCAGGTGCAGAGGCCTGAGGCGGAGTGCAGCTGGCCGTGCTAAGGGGGGAGGAGGCCCACAGGCTGCCGTGGGTGAGGGAGCCTGGCGGGAGGAGATGTCAGAGGAGTCAGGGCCTGGGTCGTCCCAGGTCTCTCTCGCAGGCTGCAGGAGGGATTTTGCCATCTTCCCTGAGTGAGATGGAGCCCCTGCTGCATTTTGTGCAAAGTGGTGCCATGCTGTGCCTGACGTCCTAGCAGAGTCCCGGGACTGCTGTGAGGAGAGCAAGCAGGGGGGGCCTACCTGGAGGCGGTTGCAATTGTCCCAGCCAGAGAAGCACGTCCAGGGTGCCATATGCAGCTGGGCCAGAGCCTGCTGTTGGACACAGCCGGGTGGGCTTCCTTTCTAAGAGCAAAAGCCTCGGCCCATTCGCGCCAACTTAAGTTAGGAGGTAGGGTCTGCGCAGTGGTCAGCAGGACAGAAGGGGACGGGAAGTGGGTTCAGCGGTCAGCCACTCCTCGCCAGCTCCCCATGGACTGGCTGCATGTGCTGGGTCAGCGCTGGACTGCAAAGGAGCTGTCCCCCCCAGCACCCACAGGTGCTGGCCTCCCCCTTGGGCTCTGACTCCTGCCATTCATTGGATCAAGGCAGCTCCTGACAGGTTGTCTCCCCTCCCAGCAGGTTGTTAGTCGCCATAAAAACGTTTCCCACTGACATCCACGCTTCTCAGGGCTAAAGCGGGAAGATGGCACGATCGGGGGCAGAGAGCGTCACAGTTCCCATGTTGGTTCTGGAACCAGTGACTGGAGCTGGAGTCCCAGTTTCAACACTTGGAAAGTTACTTGACTTCATTGACAAACATCCTCTAATATGTTGTGTAAAGAGTGAATCCATGTACATGAATCAACTCCAAAAGGTACAAAAGGATTCTTCCCCTCTCTGTCTCATCAGGAATTGATGACAATGATCAGCTTCTTACATCACCTTCTGGGGCCTCCATTTTCCCTCCTGGTGCTCCTTGCTTTTGCCTTGTTGTGCTCCTGAAAGCAAGATGGGTCACCAACAGTTGTCCGGGTCATGCCCGCAGTCCCAACACTTTGGGAGGCTGAAGTAGGAGGTTTGCTTTAAGGCCAGAAGTTCAAGACCAGCCTGGGCAACATAGGGAGATCCTGTCTCTACAAAAAGTAAAAATACTGAAAAAGAAACAAAGAAACTAAAACTGAGACTTTAAAATATATTTGTTTAAGCTGGGCTCGGTGCCTCAGTCTGTAATCCTGTGCTTTGGGAGGCTGAGGTGAGTGGACTGCCTGAGCCCACAGGTTCGAGACCCATCTGGGCAACTTGGCGAGACCTCATCTCTACAATAAATTTTAAAAAAATTAGCCAGGCGTGGTAGTGCACGCCTGTAGTTCCAGCTACTTGGAAGGCTGAGGCGGAAGGATCACCGGAGCCCAGCAGGTCGAGGCTGCAGTGGCCGGGAGCGGCCACTGCACTCCAGTCTGGGCGACAGAGTGAGACTTCAACTCAAAACCCATTACATGTTAACATAATTATTTTTAATTTAAAGTCATATTTATATTTTCCAAAACAAAAATATTTTGCAGAAAGAATGATGCTATTTTACAATTTTGCAAATTTCATTTACAGAAAATAGCTGGATTCTCACATTTGTTCTACATTCAAACTGTTGAGACATGTACTTTTCATTGAAGTATATGAAGAAAATGCAACCTCATGCAAATTTGTATCTGAGAAAGGGAAGAACATTTCAGGAGCCTTTCTGGATGTGGTAGATGTTTTTCTTTGGCACTGCCCCAGAAGTCAGCAAGTGGCAGTGTTTCAGAGTTGCCACATGAAAACAGAAATAATGTCAAGAAATGTTCCACAAGGTTACATTGAAATCCAAGGGTCTGTCTGCACTTTAAGTGGATCTCTTAACTACTGCTTGTGTAACTTTGTTCACTAGGCATTTGTGAAGTCTTGACTTAGGGAGTATTCCAATCTGCAAAAAAATTGCTACATTTCATTATCAACAGCTAATACCACCCCCAATCTCAGCAGAAAAATCTATGAGTACCAGGAAGCTGCCAGGCTCACAGTGGCAGATACACAGTTCCCAAAATTCTAGTTTTCACTCAAAAAATTTACATCTTATCATTGGCAACAAATACGCAGTTGTTTTTCTTGAAGTGACAGCCCTATGCCTCCCTCCCCGGCTTTTTTTGTTGAGAAAATGGCTACCAAGTATCCAGATCTGAATAACCATGGGTTGTCTGTCAAGCATTCTTTCCAGTAAGAAATTATATTCCATGAAAAAAAGTGGCTAATTTAGCTTGCAACTCAGTCAATCAGACAAGCATTTTTCCTTGATATGATTGAACTTTGGAATTTGATGAAAGTGCTTTCTGGCCAAGCATAGTGGCTCATGCCTATAATTCCAGCACTTTGGGAGACCAAGGCAGGGGGGATCACATGAATCCAGGAGTTTGAGACCAACCTGATCAACACAGCAAGACCCTGTCTCCATTAAAAAATAAATAAATAAATAAAGGCTGAGCATGGTGGCTCATGCCTATAATCCCAACACTTTGGGAGGCCAAGGTGAGAGGATTGCCTGAGCTCATGGGTTCGAGACCAGCCTGGGCAACTTAGCGGGAACTCATCTCCACAATAAACCCAAAATTAGCTGGGTGTGGTGGCGCATGCCTGTAGTTCCAGCTACTTTGGAAGGCTGAGGCAGAAGGATCACCTGAGCCCAGTAGGTTGAGGCTGCGGTGGCCAGGAGCATGCCACTGCCCTCCAGCCTGGGTGACAGAGTGAGACTCTAACTCAAAAAAAAAAAAATTGAAATAAAAATTTAAAACAAGAAGTGCTTTCTGTGTACTTCCCGTTTTGTTTCACAAAGCAGTCAAGAGACATGCACTCAGGTGGAGATTTAATAAGATTAATAATTTTTCTGCTGGGCTCGGTGGCTCAGTCTGTAATCTCGAGCTTTGGGCTGCCGAGGTGAGTGAATTGCCTGACCCCGTGGGTTCGGGACCTGCCCAGGCAACTTGGCAAGACCTCATCTCTACGATAAATCAAAAAATTAGCCGGACGTGGTAGTGCACGCCTTAGTTCCAGCTACTTGGAAGGCTGATGCAGAAGGATCGCTGGAGCCCAGCAGGTCGAGGCTGTGGTGGCCGGGAGCGGCCACTGCACTCCAGTCTGGATGACAGAGTGAGACTCCAACTCAAAAAAAAAATTTTTTTTTTCATCAAGCACATTCTTAAGTGAAACAGGTTTTCCTTCTGAAATGATGTGGTGGTGAAGAATGCAATAGCCATTAGTTCGGTGTTGCTACCTTGATTCATGCTGAGTCACCAGCATTTTCCCCACTGTCTTGATCCATTTTGTGTTGCTATAACAGAATGCCACGTACAGGCAGATAAAAAGAAAAGAAATCCATTGGCTCAGCCTGTAATCCCAGCACTTTGGGAGGCTAAGGCGAGTGGATTGCCTGAGCCCGCGGGTTTGAGACCCGCCTGGGCAGCGAGACTTCATCTCTACAATAAATCAAAAAATCAGCCGGGTGTGGTAGCGTGCGTCTGTAGTTCCAGCTACTTGGAAAGCTGAGGCAGAAGGATCGCCGGAGCCCGGCAGGTTGAGGCTGCGGTGGCTGGGAGCGGCCACTGCACTCCAGTCTGGGTGACGGAGTGAGACTCCAAATAAATAAATAAATAAACAAACAAACAAACAAATAAATAAATAAATAAAAAGAAATGTATATCTTGCAGTCCTGGAGGCTGGGAAGTCCAAGGCAAGGAGCCTGAGTCTGGTGAGACCCTTTTTGCTGCATCATCTCATGGTGGAAGGCAGAGGACAAGAGAGACAGAGGAAGGAGGCTGAACTCATCCTTTTTAAAATTAAAACAATTTTTTTTGAGTTGGAGTCTCAGTTTTGTCACCCAGGCTGGAGTGCAGTGGCATGAGCATGGCTCACTGCAGCCTCAACCTCCTGACTCAGGCAATCCTCCCACCTCAGCCTCCCAAGTAACTGGGACTACAGTCATGTGCCACCATGCCCAGTTAATTTCTTGGTTTTTTTTGTAGAGATGAGGTCTCATTATGTTGCCGAGTCTGGTCTCAAACGCCTGGCTCAAGCAGTCCTCCTGCCTTGACCTCCCAAAGTGCTGGGATTACAAGCATGAGCCACCACACCCAGCCTGAACTTGTCCTTCTTAATTTTTATTTATTTATGTAATTTTAGAGATAAGATCTCTCTGTGCCACCCAGGCTAGAGTGCAGTGACACAACCACAGCTCACTGCAGCATTGGACTTCTGGGCTCAAATGATCATCTCACCTCAGCTTCCTGAGTAGCTGGGACTACAGGCATGTGCCACCATGTCTGGCTAATTTTTTTCTGCGGAGACAGGGTCCTGCACACAATGTGGCCCAGGCTGGTCTCAAACTCCTGACCTCAAGTGATCCTCCCAACTCAGCCTCTCAAAGTGCTGAGATTACAGGTGTGAGCCACCCCACCCAGCCATGAGCTCAGCCCATTATCACTCCCACAGTAACTAACCCACTCATGCCATAACCTCCTAAAGGCCCCACCTCCTAATCCCATCATGTGTCAATTAAATTCAACATGAGCTGTGCAGTGAGCAATCAAACCACAGCACCACCATTGCCCTTGTACCATCAGTGCAAATGTCAGCACAGTGAAAAAAGGCAAATGAGTCTTAATTCTATAATGCAACAGGTTTTGACCTTGTGGATTCTCTGAAAGGGTCTTGAGGACCTTGAGGGTAGCAGTCCATACTTTGAGAAGCACTGCTAGAGAGGTGTTGAAAGAACTAATATGGGGCCGGGCGCGGTGGCTCACGCCTGTAATCCCAGCTCTTTGGGAGGCCTAGGCGAGAGGATGCCTGAACCCAGGAGATCGAGACCAGCCTGAGCAACTTGACAAGACCTCATCTCTACAATACATCAAAAATATTAGCTGGATGTGGTGGTGTTTGTCTGTAGTTCCAGCTACTTGGAAGGCTGAGGTGGAAGGATTACCGGAGCTCAGCAGGTTGATGCTGCAGTGACCATAAGCATGCTACTGTACTCCAGCCTGGGTGATAGAGTGAAACTCCAACTCAAAAAAACACACAAAACACTAGATATGGCCAAGCATTTGGGGAGGCCTAGGAGAAGATTGCCTGAGCCCAGGAGTTCAAGACCAACCTGGACAACATGGTGAGGTCTTGTCTCTACAAAAATAAAAAAATTAGCTGGGCACGGTGGCACACACCTGTAGTCCCAACTACTCAGGAGACTGAGATGGAAGGATTGCCTGAGCCCAGCAGGTTGAGGCTGCGGTAACTATGATTGTGCCGCTGCACTCCAACCTGGGTGATAGAGTGAGACTCTGACTAAAAAAAGAATTAGATAAAAAATAATGTATGTAGCTGGGCACAGTGGCTCAAGCCTGTAATCCCAGCACTTTGGAAAGCTGAGATGAGAGGATTACCTGAGCCTACAGGTTCGAGACCAGCCTGGGTAACTTGGTGAGACCTCATCTCTACAATAAATCAAAAATTAGCCAAGCATGGTAGCGCGTGTCTGTAGTTCCAGCTATTTGGAAGGATCGCCTGGACCCAGCAGGTCGAAACTATGGTGGCCGGGAGTATGCCACTGCCCTCCACCCTGGGCAGCGGAGTAAGACTCTAACTCAAAAAGTAAATAAATAAGCCAGGCTCGGTGGCTCAGCCTGTAATCCCGTGCCTTGAGAGGCTGAAGTGAGTGAATTGCCTGAGCCCGCGGGTTCGAGATCCACCTGGGCAACTTGGTGAGACCTCATCTCTACAATAAATCAAAAAATTAGCCAGGCGTGGTAATGCACGCCTGTAGTTCCAGCTACTTGGAAGGCTGAAGCGGAAGGATCGCCGGAGGCCAGCAGGTCGAGGCTGCGGT
>NW_007074574.1:12458-16050 GCF_000164805.1 Carlito syrichta | reverse complement strand
GTGGCCGGGAGCAGCCACTGCACTCCAGTCTGGGTGACGGAGTGAGACTCCAACTCAAAATAAATAAATAAATAAATAAATAAACAAATGAATAAATAATGTATGTAAATCAGTTGGCACAGTGCCTAGAACATTGTATGTGCCTAATAAATTCTAGCAACTCTATTTATTATTTAAAACAATCTCACATACTTTATCTTCCTATGACCTCTCTGTCCTCTCTCTGTAGTCCAGGCTGCCAGGATGGAATGAGCATCACTGGATTATATGCATCTATGAGCCTCTCAAGGGCATATGTCCATGACCAGGGCCTGCCTCATGTCCAGCTTATTTAAGTGAGTAAATGAGTTCGTCAAGGCAAACGGGCCAATTTGTAAAAAATGCTGAATGTCTGAGACCAAGTGACTTTTCAGCTTGTGGCAGAACCTGAATTTGCAAGATCAGTGCTGCAGGAGGGGGCATTAGGCACCAAAGGGAAGGCACTGATGCTTTCATTCTATGAACATGATGTCTCATTTTTCCACGTATTTGGGTCATTGATTTCTCTCAGCAACATGCTGTAGTTTTCGGCATATGGATCTCGAACATCTTTCACTTAAATGATTCCCAAGTAATTTATGTTATTTTCAATAGACTGAAAGAATCAAGGCTGAGTATGGTGGCTCGTGCCTGTAATCCCAGTACTTTGGGAGACAGAGGCAGGAGGATCCCTTGAGGCCAGGAGTTCAAGACCAGCCTGTGCAACATAGTGAAATCCTGTCTCACAAGAGAAGAAAAAAGAAAAAACAAAATCAATGTTTTAAACATGTAAATGTTCCTCAAATTCAGAGCAGTCAGTTCAATGTAATCCTAATCAACATCTTGCTAAGGCAAACTGATTCTACAATTTATATAGAAATACAAAGGACCTAGAGTAGCCAAGATGATCTTGAAGAAGAAAAGGCAGCCGGGCTCGGTGGCTCAGCCTGCAATCCTGTGCCTTTGGGAGGCTGAGGTGAGTAGATTGCTTGAGCCCGCGGATTTGAAGACCTGCCTGGGCAACTTGGCGAGACCTCATCTCTACAATAAATCAAAAAATCAGCTGGGTGTGGTAGCTCATGCCTGTAATTCCGGCTACTCGGAAGGCTGAGGCGGCAGGATCGCCGGAGCCCAGCAGGTCAAGGCTCGGCCACTGCACTCCAGTCTGGGCAACAGAGTGAGACTCCAACTCAAAAACAAAAAAAGAAACAGAAGAGAAAGCTTACTCTTCCTAATTTGAAGACTTTTAATACAACCTCAGCCATCTAGGCAGTGTGGTATTGGCCAAGGACATCAATAGGACAGGAGTATTCAGAGATAGTCACACAAAACACAATCCATGGGTTCTGACAAGACATCCAGGCAACTCCATGGGTAAAGGACAGTTGCATCAACAGACTGTTCTGAAACAACTAGTTATGCATATAGAAAAAAATGAACCTTGGTCTCTGTCTCACACCAAACACAAACATTAATTCAGGACTTTTTTGCACACCTCCACATGAAAGCTGAAACTAAAGCTTCTAGAAAACATAGGAAGGTTGGGCGTGATGTCTCATACCTGTAATCCCAACACTTTGGGAGGTGGAGGCGAGAGGCTAGCCTGAGCTCAGAGGTTTGAGACCAGCCCCGATAATTTGACAAGACCTCGTCTCTACAATAAATTTTTAAAAATCAGCTGGGCTTGGTGGCATACACCTGTGGTTCCAGCTACTTGGAAGGCAGGTGGAAGGATCACCTGAGCTCAGTGGGTCGAGGCTGCAGTGGCCGTGAGCGTGCCACTGCACTCCAGCATGGGCAAGAGTGAGATTCCGACTAAAAAAAAAAGAAGACATAGGAAAATCTCTTCAGATGCATGGAGTGTGTGGCCTTTTAGAGTGGGACACAGAGAACCACAGGCATATAGAGCACGTCCCTCCTCCCAGTCTCCTGGGCTGGCAGCCCCTCCACACCTTGTGTTGTTGACGCTCTCCAAGCAAAGCCCTTAGCCCTGAACCCGTCACCCCACACTCTCCCAAATTCAGGGTCTCCGAGTGACCTTGGCACAACTCTTGCCTGATTCACTCGACATGTCCCCAAAAGCGTCTCGCGCCTCTCTTCTTGCATTTTGCCCCCTTTGGCCTGGTCCTAAGCAGTCACTGCTGGGAAACTCCTAGTGTGGTAGGTTTGCCATTTTTCTTCACTACATATCAGAATAAACCCCCAATTGTTACATTTTTTGAAAAATATGAATAAGCGAAGATGAGTTCATGTACTGCATGTTGGGTTTTTGCACGTTCCTGGGTGTATGTGTATGAAAGTGCATGTGTGGAGTGCGTGCAGGTGAGTGTGGGTGTGAGTCTGGGTGGTGAGCCTGTGGGCCTGGGTGTGTGTGTGTGAAGTGTGTGTGAATGCGTGGGTGGCGAGTCTGTGTGTGTGCGTGTGCAGGTGAGTGTGGTGTGGGTGGTGAGCCTGTGGGCATGCATGGCTGTGCGGGCGTGTGTGGGGAGGGTGCCATGTGTGTGCGTGCTGTGGCATGGGCTAGAGGAAGACAAGGCCATCTTCACAATGACAAGTCCCGGCGGGTGTGACCCTTGCTTCCCGGGAATGAGTCCCCACCTCCTCGCCAGAGCCAGGTGGGCTGAGGGCAGGCCCTCCAGCCACCTCCCTTCTGCGTGCCACCAGCCCTCAGGGAGAAGGCTGCAGCCGGCAGCCTGGGAACCCCCCAGGGACTGCGAATGCTTCTGGGACAGCAGGAGGTGCAGCGGGGGCAGATCCCTGCTGCTATATTTGCAGGTCTGCATTTAGTGCGGGACCTTGAGGCAGGGACTGAGTGCCTGAGTTTTCAGCGTGTTCATCCCCCTGGCAACCTTGTGCGAGCAATCTTTTCACAGGCACTCAGAGAGGCTGAGGCTTTGCTGAAGGTCACACAGCTCGGACATTCAGTGCTAGAGCAGAACCCAGGTCTCCCCATTCTAAGGTCAGAAGCCTCTGGGGGGAAGCATGGTACCCCAAACAGGAGCATCAAGTGCCACCCTGATTCCCAGGCTGTTCTCACGTGGGTCTGCCCATGCTGTCTCGGCCAAGAGGACCTTGCACCCGACCCCACACCAACCCCTCAGCCAGGAAGCTGCTAGTCTCGGGCACAGAAGACCCCCAAGCAGGGGTGAGATTCCACAGAGCACCCAGCATGCAAGGACAGTGCCAAATACTGTCCTCAGCTAGAGGGGCCAGGGCAGAGTCCTGGAGGGGGGCAATCCTTGGGGAGGAGCAGGAGCAACTGGAGCACTGGGGACACTTGTGTGGGAGGTCAGGACTGTGGCTGCTGACCCGACAGAGGAAAGCTCTTCAATATTTTAATAATTCTGTCGGCCAGGCTTGGTGGCTCAGCCTGTCATCCCAGCACTTTGGGAGGCTGAGGTGAGTGGATTGCTTGAGCCTGTGGGTTCGAGACCCATTCGAGCAACTTGGCAAGACCTCGTCTCTACAATAAATAAAAAATGAGCCAGGCATGATAGTTCATGCCTGTAGTTCCAGCTACTTGGAAGGCTGAGGCGGAAGGATCGCTGGAGCCCAGCAGGTCGAGGCTGTGGTG
>NW_007074574.1:4088-12294 GCF_000164805.1 Carlito syrichta | reverse complement strand
CCTCCTGGGCAGGCAAGACCTCATCTCTACAATAAATCAAAAAAATTAGCCGGGCGTGGTAGCGCATGCCTGTAATTCCGGCTACTCGGAAGGCTGAGGCGGAAGGATCGCCAGAGTCCAGCGGGTCGAGGCTGCGGTGGCCGGGAGCAGCCACTGCACTCCAGTCTGGGCGACAGAGTGAGACTCCAACTCAAAAAAAAAAAAAAAAATTTGTCACAATCTGATTGTATATCTTGCCCAAAAGCGTCCCTGTGTTTTCTTTCCTTTCTTCTCTCCCTCCCTCCTTCTCTCTCTCTCCCTCTCTCTTTCTCTTTCTCTTTCTTTCATTTCATCAAGTCTCACTCTGTTGCCCAGGCTGGAATGCAGTGGCAGGATCATGCCTCACCACAGTCTCTATCTCCTGGGCTCAGTCAATCCTCTTGCCTCAACTCCCCAAGTAGCTGAGACGAGAACACAGGCATATACCACCACGTCCTGCTAACATTTGGATTTTTTGCAGACAGGATCTGGTTATGTTGCCTAGGCTGGTCTCAAGCTCCTGGGCGGAAGCAATCCTCCTGCCTTGGCCTCTCAAAGTACCAGGATTACAAGTGTGAGCCACTAGCCAGGCTTGGTGGCTCAGCCTGTAATCCCACGCCTTTGGGAGACTGAGGTGAGTGGACTGCCTGAACCCGCAGGTTCGAGACCCGCCTGGGCAACTTGGCGAGACCTCGTCTCTACAATAAATAAAAAAATTAGCCGGGTGTGGTAGCGTACCTGTAGTTCCAGCTACTTGGAAGGCTGAGGTGGAAGTATCGCCGGAGCCCAGCAGATCAAGCCTGCAGTGGCCGGGAGCAGCCACTGCACTCTAGTCTGGGCGACAGAGTGAGACTCCAACTCAAAAACAAACAAACAAACAAACAAAAAACACAAATGTGAGCCACTGTGCCTGGCCTCTTTTCACTTTTCTCAGAGGTAGAGGATGGGGAAATTCCTCTTTCTGTCCCTCCCCCTCTTGCATTGTTATACTGGGCCCCTTAGTGTCAGGCTAGGTGCTAGTGACTAAAGAAAGGACAGCAAGAGTGTTGGGAGCCCTGCCTGCCGCCAACAGCTCCTGGCCTACTTCTCTAGATGTTCTCATAGAAATGTGACCCAGTGTGGGTGGGAGAGGGGCCAGGCTGGTTGATGCTGGCCAAGGGGCAGTACACCTTGAGGACCTGGGACCTGGGTCACATTGTTACCACGTGGCATCCAGGACAAACCCCTCACGCACATAGAGGACCAGACCTAGTCCAGCCTGACTCCCCCCTCCCACAACTGCCCTCTGTCCCTCTGAGACCTCACAGCAGAAACCCCAGCAGGAACTGTGACAGCTGAGACACATCAGACAGTACCAGACACACCCTGCGGCCAAGCAGGATGGCCGACTCAGACAGGGTGGTTATTTGGAAGGCCCCAGGCCCCTGCAGAAGGACCTGCTTCTTCTCACTGTGTGGTTCCAAATGCTAGTGAATACGGGGTCACACTAGGAGGTTCACAGTTGGAGATTTATTTCAATATGCCATGGAGACAAACGGCAGACTTGTCAACTAGGGGGCTCACAACAGCTCCATGGGGAGCTGCCCACCAGGGGCTAGGGAAAGTGCTCCAGCCTTACTCCATCTTCAGATCTCTCAGCCCAGAATGCAGAATCCTGGGGCAGAAGCTGGAACAACACCCCCCAAGACTGTGCACAAGGAGAGAGAGACCCTCCAAAATCAAATCTGGGTACTACTTTCAAAAGAAACGCAGAGGTCAGGCACAGTGACTCACACCTATAATCCCAGCACTTTGGGAGACCAAGGTGAGAGGATTGCCTGGGCCCATGGGTTTGAGACCAGACTGGGAATTTGGTGAAACCTCATCTCTACAATAAAAAAAATAAAAAATAGGCCGGGCTCGGTGGCTCAGCCTGTAATTCCATGCTTTGGGAGGCCGAGGTGAGTGAATTGCCTGAGCCCGCGGGTTCGAGACCCACCTGGGCAACTCGGCAAGACCTCATCTCTACAATAAATCAAAAAATTAGCCAGGCATGGTAACATGCGCCTGTAGTTCCAGCTACTTGGAAGGCTGAGGCGGAAGGATAGCCAGAGCCCGGCAGGTGTAGGCTGTGGTGACTCGGAGCGGCCACTGCACTCCAGTCTGGGCCACTGAGTGAGACTCCAACTCAAAAAAAAAAAAAAAATTAAAAAATTTAAAAAGTAGCCGGGTTGGGTAGCACGTGCTTGCGGTTCCGGCTACTTGGAAGGCTGAGGCGGAAGTATCGCCGGAGCCCAACAGGTGGAGGCTGTGGTGGCTGGGAGCATGCCTCTGCCCTCCAGCCTGGGCAGCAGAGTGAGACTCCAACTCAAAAACAAAAATAAAAGAAGGGCAGAATATAAGCTGGACCGACAAAAAACAAATATCCCATGGTTAGGGGGCCTGGGCAGTGCTGGGATCACTGCATGGACTCCGGCCAAGGAGACCTGGGTTAGGACCCCTTCCCTGGCATGGCTGTGCTGGAGCTGTGGAAATCTCCCACTTCAAACCCCATGGAGCTTGTGCTTGCTCTTAGGAAAAAGCCTCAAATCCTTTTGAGCTGGGAATGACCTGTCCCAGCCTCCTGGCCTAGATGAAGCCCTTCCTTCTCTCCACAAAACCTCCCTCCCGCCTTCTTCGGTGCAGTCAGTTCCTCTTCAACCTTCAGACCTCACTCACAGCTTCCCCCGCCTGGTGCCTGTACGTGGGGACCCAAGAAAAACGGACTTAACTTCTGGAGGGTGGGCTCCTTGTAGCACACTCGGAATCTGTTCCTCTGGATCAAATGGTCAGCCAAAGTGTTTATCTGGAGGTTTTGAGAAGGTTGTCAAGATTTGTGGAAGAAATATCCCGAGTTATAGCAAACAGATGACTGGTTATTCCACCATGACAACACACCTGTCCACACTATACTGAGTGCTCAGCAGTTTTTGACCAATAACAGCATGACCCCTGTGACCTACACTTCCTCTTTGCTCAGTCTGACCTCTAAAAACTTTTTTTTTTGTTTGCCTAGATGAAAAAAGTCCTCAAAGGGAAATGGTTTGCCAGTGTGGAAGAGGTGAAACATAAAAATGGCAGAAGCACTAAAGGGTATCCAAGTTAGCCGGGCTCGGTGGCTCAGCCTGTAATCCCGCGCCTTTGGGAGGCTGAGGTGAGTGGATTGCCTGAGCCCGCAGGTTCGAGACCCGCCTGGGCAGCAAGACCTCATCTCTACAATAAATAAAAAAATCAGTCAGGCATGGTAGAGCATGCCTGTAATTCCGGCTACTTGGAAGGCTGAGGCGGAAGGATTGCTGGAGCCCAGCAGGTCGAGGCTGCGGTGGCCGGGAGTGGCCGCTGCATTCCTGTCTGGGCACCAGAATGAGACTCCAACTCAAACAAACAAACAAAAAAAAAGGTATCCAAGTTGATGAGTTCAAAACTGTTTTGAGCAGTGGAAAAAGTATCCCAACAGGTGTACTGCATTGAATGGAGAGTACTTTGACAGTGACTGAAGTTTAAACAGGTAAGAATAAATACACGTTTTTACAAATCTGTTTTTTGGAGGTCCATATATATGTGTATATATAGAGAGAAATCAATAGAGAAAGCGCGGTATTTTGGTTTTAAGGAACTGACTCATGATTGTGGTGGCTGGCAAGTCCCAATCCATAGGACAGACCAGCAGCCTGGAAATTCAGGGAGGAATAGAAGTTGCAGTCTTGAGTTCAAAATCGGTAGGGCAGCAGGCTGGAAATGTGAACAAGCTTTCTGTTTTGCAGTCTTGAGGCAGAATGTCTCCTTCTTGTGAAACCTTGGCCTTTGCTCTTGAGCCCTTCAACTGATTGTACAAGGCCCACCACATTTTGGGAGATACTGTGCTTTACTTAAAGTCTACAGATGACTGGACATGGTGGCTCACGCTTATAATCCCAGCACTTTGGTAGGCCAAGGTGAGAGGATTGCCTGAGCCCACAGGTTCGAGACCAGCCTGGGCAACTTGGCGAGACCCCATCTCTACAATAAATCAAAAAATTAGCCGGGCACTTGGAAAGCTGTGGTGGAAGGATCTCCTGAGCCCCGCATGTCGAGCTTGCAGTGGCCATGAGCGTGCCACTGCACTCTAGCCTGGGCAACAGAAAGAGACTCTGACTCAAAAAAAAATTATTTATGATAGTTTAAAACATTTATTTTATATTTTCAGGGTTTTCTATTTCTTAGGAGGTGAGTTTTTCTACATTGTTTTGTTTTTGTATTTCCTGATTATCCCTCATGGTGGCTTGTTTTCCTGTGTGGTTTGTAATTTTTAGTTGGGAACTCATCTTCAGTGGGGTTGTTTCTGCTGTGGGATATCTGGGAGAGCCCTGGGCTGTGAAATGCCATTACAGAGTACTTTGGGTTTTGCTTCTGGCAGGGCCCTAACTGATACAAGGCCAGCCATTCCCACAAGAACAGACACAGCATCTTGGTTTTAACCTGAGCCCTGAGGTTTGAATATAAAATGGCTAAAGCACTCCTACCGCTGGCTTCTGATGGATCCTATTCTGTCTGGGATCCTTGACCATGCCATTTCCAGTGATCCCTTATGTTACCAGGACTTATTTCTAGAAATCTCATATCTGGAAGGTTTGTTGAGGAAAAAAAGGCACTTAATAAGTAATAACTGATTTATTTCTGCATTTTTTTTTTTTTTGAGTTGGAGTCTCACTTTGTCACCCAGACTGGAGTGCAGTGGCCGCTCCCGGCCACCGCAGCCTCGACCTGCTGGGCTCTGGCGATCGTTCCACCTCAGCCTTCCGAGTAGCCGGAATTACAGGCACTCGCTATCATGCCCGGCTGATTTGTTGATTTATTGTAGAGGTGAGGTCTCGCTGCCCAGGCGGATCTCGAACCCGCGGGCTCAGGCAATCCAGTCACCTCAGCGTCCCAAAGGCACGGGATTACAGGCTGAGCCACCGAGCCCGGCTTATTTCTGCATTTTAATTAATAAAAGGAATTCAGCTGCCTAATTAGCATGAGGTGGGATAATTTTAGCCCAAAGCAAGGAAACATAACATTTCAAATAGGCTGTGCAGCTTTTGCTGGGTGAGTGCATGGGTTGATCCCCTCTCATTCCTAACCGAGATCTGAAGGCCCCAAGTGAGACAGTCCTGCCCTGCAGAGCCCTCCAGGCAGCAGGCCTTCTGCGTTAAACCCAACGATGGCAAGAGGGGTTTGAGGATGGCTCCCGGGAGCAACCTTGTAAGCATGACCGGCCCAGGGAAGTAGCTAGCACTGGTGGGAGGCAGGGGGGGAAATGAGGAGGCTGACGATAGGGCCTTGGAGGCCTCCAGAAGAAGCAGAGCTTCAAATGTGGGGTGTGGGCGTATGTGATCACTTCTTCCTGGTTGGGGAGGGATGCCCAGCCAGGGAGGGACTGTGAGCTATGGACTATCATAATACTATGTATTAAATGCCTGTTATATGTCAGGCACTCTTTTTAACTTAATGCTATTCCTCAAGATATAACTGCAATGTGGGAATCATCCCCCACATTACAAATGAGGAAACTGGGACAGGCTCAGTGATTCACGCCTGTAATCCCAGGACTTTGACAGGCCGAGACAGGAGGATTGCTTGAGGCTAGGAGTTCAAAACCAACCTGGGACTCCTAACCCAGGGAAAACATAGAGAGAGATCCTGTCTCTACAAAACACATAGAGAGAATCCTGTCTCTACAAAAAACATTTTAAATTAACTGGGTATGGTGGCATGTGCCTGTAGTCCCAGCGACTTGGGAGGCTGAAGTGAGAGGTTGCCTGAGCCCAGGAGTTTGAAACTGCAATGAGCTATGATCGTGCCACTGCATTCTACCCTGGGTGACTGAGAAAGAGCCTGTCTCACCAAAAAAAAAAAAAAAAAAACCCCTAACTGAGTCTGAGCTATCTTAAGTAACTTGCCCGAGGTCATAGAGTTTGTAGGTCAGGAGCCAAACTCCTCTGATGCCCAAGTGTGGTCTCCAGCTGCCCAAGGATCACCTCTCTTGTGCTTGAGAAATTACCTGGGCGCACTGGTTCCCAGCTTTGCTTGCTGGAGTCTCCTGGAAAACTATACAAAGTGCTGATACTTAGCTCCTGCCCCCAGAGATTTTTATTGAAGAGGACATCACAGTGTTTAAAAGCTCCCTAGGTGATGATAACATACAGCCAAGGCTGAGCACTATTGGCTCTACATCCACCAAGGTCCTTGGCTGTAAACGCACCTGGTCTGACCATCCCCAGGATGGTGAGACAGGCTAGAGAAGCCCAGGGCAGGAGCCCACCTCAAAGTCCAAGATATGTAGCGGCCTAATTCCCAATGTGCCTGTTTCCCAGAGCCACACTGGGAAATAGGCACTCCCAAGAACCACACAGAGATGACAGTGATAACAGTCACGAGGTAATTTATTGTGATGGAGAGGGTGGTGTGCACAGGACACCTCACTGGTTTCTCTCAGCAGTGTATGAGGTGGGAGCAACAGTGACCTCTCTGTTATAGACAGGACACAGGCTCAGACAGGTTAAGTGGCCAGTCCAAGGCTTGCTCTCTGACCCGGGTCCAGTGTCACCTGTGCTTCCCCTGGTGCCTCAGAGCCCTCTCAGGCCTACAGCCCCCATGCCTGATTTATTGAGGGTCCGCCTGCCTTGGGGAGGTGGGGGTGAAGGTCCATGTGGGTGAGGTGAGCCTCTTGCCCCGTCCCCAACACTGGATTTCAGCCTGGAAGGGGTCCTCAGGCAAACAGGAGGGGTGAGGCATAGGGACTAGAAGATGAGGTGGGGGTTCATCTCCACCCCCAGTTGATGGAGAGATGAACTCCTGGTCGCCTCCCAAGAGCAAGAGCCTGGGGTTGTATCCCTGAGCCCTGTTTCTGCCCCTGTGAAGCCCTAGGGGAGGACCCTGTCATAGTTAGGACACAGCTGGGTTCGAGGCCAGACACCCCAGGTCTGCAGGCTGGTGTCCTCACCCATGACAGCCCTTCCTTGCAGGTCTGCTGAAGGATTGAACCAGCCTGGCTACAGTGGCTCCTGGAGCCTGCCTGGCATGGGATGGGCACGGCCCTTCCTCTCTCCCTCCCACTCCTCTCCCCCATGTCCAGTCTGGTTGCAGAAGCACTCCAGGCCCCAATTTTCCATGAGGATGGAAACTCTGAGAGAGCCCAGTCTCTGTTTCCCCAGTAGCTGTCAGGGTCCTGGCCCGGGCTCCCAGGGACATGCCGCCAGACTGCATTGTTCCTCATTCTCCCAGAGGGATGTCCTCCTGACCCAGAGTCTTCATTCGGGCCAGCACTTGCTCCTCCAGTGCCCAGTGCATCCCTGGTTGCATGGCAGAATCGGGAAGCAAGGGAACAGGCTGTGGAATGGGGTCTCAAGGTGAGGCCCAGCCATCAGCATTCTGCTACCTGAGGGTCTCATGTCAACATAAAACACAGATTTTGGGGGTAGGCTTTAACCAGTGAGTCAAACTCTGGGGGCAGGTCCTAGGATCTGCCCCCCCCCCTTCCCTGCAGGACTTCTTTCTTTTTCACAGTAAGGTTTAAAAAGTTCTGCTACTTGGAATTCCACGCCTGTGGATGAAGGGGGAAAAAAAGAAGAAACCAGTAAAGAAATGAAGAGGCCCAGTCACCTGAGGATGCATCCTTTAGTGGAGACATGAGAGACTGCCCCTGGCCATGGCCAGGAGGTGGAGGAGGTGAGAGCCAGAGGGATGGAGAGGGACTTTAGCCGAGGGAGGGACCATTCCACTGGGCCAGGGAAGGTAGGGGACAGGGAGGCTCCTGGAGTAGGCAAAGCTGTGTTTCTCTCTCATTAAGGGTGCATTTCTAAGGGTAGGAATCAAGGGGCCTAAATAGGAGGGCAGGAGGAGTATCTATCCACCTACCTATCATCCATCCGTGTATTATCTATCACTTATCTATCTATCTTTCTTTCTATATCTATCATCTACGTACCTACCATTCTATCTATCTTCATCATCATCATCAGCTTATCTGTGTCTGTTTATCCATCCATCCATCTATATCTATCCGTCTGTCATGTCTGTCATCTCATCTATCATCTCATCTATCCATCCATCCATCCATCTAAATCTATCATCTTTTAAAAATTTTTAATTTGGCTGGGCTCGGTGGCTCAGCCTGTAATCCCGCACCTTTGGGAGGCTGAGGTGAGTG
>NW_007074574.1:1832-3781 GCF_000164805.1 Carlito syrichta | reverse complement strand
CCTGGCTAATTTTTTGATTTATTGTAGAGATGAGGTCTCGCCATGTTGCTCAGGCTGGTCCTGAACCCCTGAGCTCAGGCAATCCTCTTGCCTTGGCCTCCCAAAGTGCTGAGATTACAGGCTTGAGCCACCATGCCTGCCCTCTGTCTATCATCTTATCTATATCTATCTGTCTGTCCGTCTGTCTGTCCATCTAAATATCTGTCTGTCATCTCATCTATTCATCCACCAACCTATCCATTCATCATCTCCCCAATCCATGCCCAGGCTTAATCAGCTCACCCTAGGGCAGCTGGAGTCTCCAGAGCGGGTGTGTCAGACTGCTTGCATTCCCATAACAACATAACAAGATAGCACAAGCCACAGAAATGTATTCCTCATAGTTCTGGAGGCACCAAGGCATGTTTCATTCAGAGACTTCTACTCTTAGTGTGCAGTGGCCGCCATCTTGTTGGGGACTGCTACACAGTCTCTTCTATAAGGGAGGGGGTGGTGGGGAGAGGGCAGGGAGAGTGCGGGGAGTGGGGGAAGAAAAAGGGAGGGGAGGGAGGGAGGGAGCAAGAGAAAGCACTTACTCTCTCTGGTGTCTCCCACTGATCCTTTTGGATCAGGACCCTCATGACCTCACTTGACCCTCACTTGACCCTGATTGCCTCCTTAAGGCCCTAGCTCCAGTACAGTCACAGCAGGGTTAGGCTTCCACTAGGAACTTTAGGGGGCACAGTCCTGTCCATGGCAGTGGCTTCTCTCACTTCTCTGCTGGGCTGAAAGGACCATGTGGGGACTCACTCCGTTCTCCGCGGAAACTGGATATAGGTGGGAAAGAGTATGGTGGACGGTTGGTCCTGGCTCAGGCTCCCAGTTCAGGGACCCACCTAGGGGAGGTGGTGGGTGCCCTGCCTGACCCTGGCCCTCTGGACACCCAGGCAAGGGCATAAACAAGACTGGGGTCCAAATGGCACAGAGTGTTGGCTGTTCAGGGCCTTGGGTGCCAGACCAGGAGCCACCCCTGGGGCAGGCCCCAGTCCCTCCCCTGGAAGCAGCTCTGGGGTTGGGAAGGGGCACACACAGCCTCGGGCAGGTCAGCACTAGCCAAGGTTCCGACACATGCTTGCCCATTCATTCATTCATTCACGTGTTCATTCAGCACTTGCTATGTGCTAGGCACTGCGAGCTCTGCATGCAACTCACAAGCTCTGCACTTATGGAGTTGATGCAGGAGGCAGCAGCAGGTGAGTCAGCAGACTAGCCTGCCTTGACCAAGTCCGGTGGTGAGTGTTAGGTGGGAGAGTGGGGTATAGTAGGGAGGGGTGGTGAGTGGGTGGAAGGACCAGCAGCCCTCTAAGATAGGCAGTGAGTAGCCTGAATCGAGTCAGGTGATGGAACATGTGGATTCCGGGGGGTAGGGCGTTTTAGGCTGAAGGAACAGCACGCAAGGAGTCTTTGAGGCCAGGAGGACTTGGCTTGAGGTGTGGCCAGGAGGCCAGCGAGCTGCAGTGGAGGGGGCAGGGAGAGCACCGTGGAGAGAAGGGTGAGGGGCGGGCAGGCCAGATCATGGGGCTTGTGGGGTCTCCCTGTTTCTCTGTGACTGCCAGGTTTGGGGCAGAAGAATGACATGACCTGATTTAGGTTTACGCGGGTCACTCCTGCTGCTGTGGGGAGAACAGAAGATGTGCCATGGTATGCGTAACACTTGGCTGCTCCCTTTGATACCAATAAATCAAAGGGGCAGGGAACTAGTAGGGAACTGGTTTATGGCTGGACATATTGGCTCAAGCCTGTAATCCCGCACTTTGAGAAGCCAAGGCGAGAGAATTGCCTGAGACCAGGGGTTCGAGACCAGCCCGGGTAACTTGGCGAGACCTCATCTCTACAATAAATCAAAAATTAGCCAGGTGTAGTAGCGTGTGCCTGTAGTTCCAGCTACTTGGAAGGCTGAGGTGGAAGGA
>NW_007074574.1:0-1214 GCF_000164805.1 Carlito syrichta | reverse complement strand
TCCAACTAAAAAAAAAAAAAAAAAATTTCTGCTCACCCTCCAGGCTTTTACAGTTCACTTTTATAAGTCCAGAGTTGTTATTAGTACCTATACTTTAGCCACGTGACCAGCAGAGCATTGTATAGAACTTGAGTTTCAACAACATTTATCGATAGTAACATTTTTTGGTCCAGACTTCGTGGTGCCAGGTATCAGAGGTTTCTCATAGCTTTATCAGTAGATCCTGGCCAAAAACGTTAATGAACCTTGCCATAGAGTAAAGGGAGTTTACAAGTCTAAGACATCATGCATTACTCAAAAGTTATACAAATCACAAAACTTATGATCACATTGACATAATCACAAGGCTTCCGATTACATTGATACCATATTACTCAAACTTAGAACCCCTCAGAAAAAGGGAGCAAATGGGGATTTGCATCTTTCTGTTGATTGAGTGTAGACTATAGGGAAGTCACCGATCCCCTGAAGCTACTTATCAGGAGTGCCTAGGAAATAAGGGGAAGCACACCTTTTATTAGCTCTCAGGAATATTGTTCAGGAATGTACAGGAGCGCTTGTGCCCTTGCCATGCCCTTCTCTAGGGGTTGGCAATGTGGACAGACATCAGTGGGTCTCTGTATCAGAGGGGCCAAGTGGGTGGGGCGAGGCAGCAGGAGGCCAGGCAGGTCAGGGAGAGGAGGCAGGATCCCTGGAGAAAAAGAAGGGAGCACTGAGTCCTGGGCCAACCACTTGAGTAGGTCAGGAAGAGGAGGCTGAACCAGCCCCAGAGGCTGAAACAGCTAACAAGGTAAGAGCGAAACCAGGCAGCAGTAACCAGGCGGCGGTGTCCTGAGCCGGCACGCAGGGTCAGGAACAAGGAGCGTGGACCTAGGCTAGGGGCTGCCCCTGAGGTAGAGACAGCCTGGACCACTACGGTGGGCAAGGTGGAGGTCATGGCCGCCTTGACCAGAGCAGCAGAGGGCACTGAGACAGGCCTAAGAAGAAAACAGGAGCCACCTGGATGGAAGGAGAAGGAGGCATGACCTCCCCGAGGCTGGATGGAAAGAGGAGAGACGGGGGTGGATGTTCTCTGGAAGAATCTCACTGCCACCTCCCCAGCCATCCCAGGAATACTGATTTTTTTTTTTGAGTTGGAGTCTCACACTGTCGCCCAGACTGGAGTGCAGTGGCCGCTCCCGGCCATCGCAGCCTCGACCTGATGGGCTCCGGCA
>NW_007074573.1:0-1193 GCF_000164805.1 Carlito syrichta | reverse complement strand
AGTTGCTAGTATATCTAACAAACCAGCTCCCGAGAGTGCAACCTCTGGGTCAAAGAGCTTGCATATCCTAATTCTGATAGATTTGGCCCCAAATCCTGGACCAGTCAACAGTGCCACCAACAGGCCTGCGGGTATACCTTCCCTTCCCCCTCTCTCTTGACAACTGGGCTTGACCATACCTGAAAGCCTTTGACAATCTGATAGGCAAACATGGTCTTGTTTTGAATTTTTTCAGTATGATAGAGGTTACGCATCCTTTCGTGGGTTTATCAGCCATTTCTCTTTATTTTCCTCTCTCTGGTACCTTTTAATAATATCTGATTCCATTTCCAAAGGTGGAGAGTTTTTCCAGCCATCTCTCCTTCCATCTCCCCTCTCGGCTCATCCCCTCGCCTGAGAGACCCAGGCATCTTCCAAAGCCTCCTCCCCTCACCCCAGGAAAGATGGGGCAGCAGTCAGGAGGGAGCACCAGGGATGAGGTTGAGGATGAGGTGAAGAGATGGACAGAGATTTGCCAGAGCTCAGGCGCCACCCTCGCCCCATCATCACGCTGTGCACAGTAGCAAGAGACAGATAAGAGCCGTAGCCAGTGGCAGAGATAAGGAGCTCGGGCAGTCAGAAGGTTCTGGATAATGCTTCAGACCAGAGCACACTGGGCCCACGCCCAGCTGTGAGCCAGACCTGCAAGTCCCAGGATGGAGAGTGGGACCCTTTGGGATGTAATGTCAGTGTCGAATGGCTACACAGCAGGCTTGGAGTCCGAAGTCTCTGTGGGACACTGGCTCTGTCTGCCCCTGCATGTGAAGCTATAGGTCAATGGCAAAATCCTTCTGAGCCTCCACTTTCTCACCTCTAGAATGGGGGTGCTAATAAAACTACCTCCTCCATTGTGTGGAGATGAAGTTGAAGACCCACAAACGCTGGCCCCTGCCAGCTGGCAGCTGCCCACAGCACACAAGAAGAGTCAGGCGAGGGTTGCGAGCTCTGCGTACAATTTAAATTTAAAAGTGTGTTAAAATTGCCTCTATGCTGAGATTAGGTTTCTCCTTTGTCATCTCAGAAATGTCCTTTTTAAATAAAATGCTGATCATTGCTATTTATTTTTCTCTCCCTGGCACTTAATATTACCCATTTTTTCTTTCTTTTTTTTTTTTCCTTTTTTTTTTTTCCTTTTTTTTTTTGGTTTTTTTTTT
>NW_007074572.1:0-1193 GCF_000164805.1 Carlito syrichta | reverse complement strand
AGTTCCTTATATACTTTACATGCTAACTCCTTATCTGATATATGATTTGTAAATATTTTCATCTCACTCTGTAGGTTGCTTTTTCATTTAGTTGATTGTTTCCTTTGCTGTGCAGAAGCCTCTTAGTTTGCTATAATCCCATGAGTTTCTTTTTGCTTTTGTCATCTGTCCTTTGATCTCAGATCCAAATAATTATTGCCAAACCAATGTGAATGAAGGTTTTTCCCTATGCTTTATTTCCTAAGAGTTTTACAATTTTAATTTGATGTCAAAGTCTTTAACCCATTTTGAGTTATTGTTTGTGGATGGTGTGTGATACTGTCCAATTTCATTCTTTTATACTTGGATATCTAGTTTTCCCAGAACCATCTGTTGGAGAGACTGTCCTTATCCATTGTGTGCTTTTGACACATTAATAAATGATAAGTTGACTTAAATATGTGTATTTTTCTAAGTTCCATTGGTCTATATGTCTGTCTTTATTCCAGTACCATAGTGTTTGGATTACTGTAGTGTCATAATATATTTTGGAGTCAGAAAGTGTGAGGCCTCCAGCTTTGTTCTTGCTTAAGATTGCTATAGCTTTTGGTGGTATTTTTGGTTCTATACAAATATAGGATTTTTTTCTATTTCTATGAAAAATGTCATTGGGATTTGTATAGGGATTGTATGAAATTTACATGTCACTCTCCACAGCCCCTGGTAAGCACCATTCTTCTCTTTTATGAATTTAATATTTTAGATTTCTCATATAATTGAAATCATTCAGTATTTGTCTTTCTTTGTCTGGCTTATTTGACTGCATATGTCCTCCAGGTTAATCTACTTTGTCACAAAGGGCAAAATTTCTTTCTTGTTAATTCTTCTCAGAATGTAAGCACATTTCTGAAACAGTCATATTACATGAGATTAGTAAACAGTATAGACCAAACTTCTTATTGAAAATAAGCAAAAATTTAATAGCAATTGTAAATTAAATATAACGACCATATCATACACATATGGTTGAAATTTTATTAATGCTTGGATTGCCATTCAGCATCTATGCAGTGTTTAAAAAATGGTTCTAAATTATGGAGCTAATTGAGGTCATTTTGTTGCATGTCACCTTCAAACTGACATATTAAATTTTCCCAGAAGTTATTCTGTTAGGAGAGTGTAGGAAAAGTTTTTTTTTTTTTTTTTTTTTTTTT
>NW_007074571.1:0-1208 GCF_000164805.1 Carlito syrichta | reverse complement strand
GCGGGCTTTTCGGAGGACAAAGAAGAAGGCTTATATGAGATGATTGCTATTTTTAAAATGGCTCCCAACAAATACGGATATATTTAAAAACATTGTTACATGAAAGAATCCAGTCACAAAAGACCACATGTTATAGGATTCTATCTATATGAAAGGTTCAGAGAACACAAATCCATAGAGACTGAAAGTGGTTGTCTAGGGCTGGCAGAGTAGAGAAAATGAGAACTGACTGTTAATGGGTATAAGGCCTCTTTTGGGGGTGATGAAAATGTTCTAAAACGTGATTGTTGTGCAATTATGTGAATATACTAAAAACCCATTAAAATGTCCACTTTGAATGGGTGGATTATATGTGAATTATATCATAGTAAAGCTGTTTTTTTAAAAAAGAGAGGATAGAGTTTGTTGTCTTTAATAATTATAGACACTATATATTTCCAAATCATTTGTGTTTCTTCTATTATGAAAGTCTGCTGTAGGTACTTGACAAACAAGTGGATAACCATGGTCAAGTATGAATCTTAATCTTTCTTCTTACATTAATCTGTTTATTCCACAAACATTTCTTAGGTCCTTACCATAAATAATGACAACAAAGCAGGACTGGAAATATAAAGCTGAAAGACAAAGTCTTGTACAGTGAGTGAGAGAGACAAGATGAGTGCTGAGTTAGTGGCACAGTTTCCATAAATTTATCCTCAGATGTGGGGATAGTAGTGGGGGTAGAAGGACTCAACTAGAAAAGATGACACCCAAATTAGTCCTTGATGGTTTCATAGGAATCTAGCCAAGTAAAAAGTTATAGTATACTTCTCAGAATTGCTCTTCCCTTCTCCACACCCTCCACCAGGGATTTGCCCTTGACAAGCATATTGTTATTATTAGATCCTCTCTGCTTGCCACAATCAGCTAGACCGTAAATAAACCCCTGACCCAAACCGCTCCAGATGTTTTCTCCTAGGACTTAAGAATTTGAACTTAGGTGGAGATAACTTGAACTGAGGGATATAAATTCAAGAATTATGGGTCTGCCATGTCTGTTATCTATATGTAGAGGCTGAGAGATCCTGGCTAGGAAGATATTTGAAAGAAACAGGTACCCAGAGATAAGCAGTGACAAGGAATAAAAAGCAAATACTTCCTACTGGGTTACTGAAGGCTTTTTCATTTTTGCTTTCAGATCTAGTAGCTCCTGCGTTTTGTAAGAT
>NW_007074570.1:0-1426 GCF_000164805.1 Carlito syrichta | reverse complement strand
TTTTTTTTTTTTTGAGTTGGAGTCTCACTCAGTCGCCCAGACTGGAGTGCAGTGGCCGCTCCCGGCCACCGCAGCCTCGCTTGCTGGGCTCTGGCGATCCTTCCACCTCAGCCTTCCGAGTAGCCGGAATTACAGGCATGCGCTACCATGCCCGGCTGATTTTTGATTTATTGTAGAGATGAGGTCTCGCTGCCCAGGCGGGTCTCGAACCCGCGGGCTCTGGCAATCCACTCACCTCAGCCTCCCAAAGGCGCGGGATTACAGGCTGAGCCACCGAGCCCGGCTAAGCCTCAACATTTTTTTAAGTATTTTTAAAACTTATTCTTTTTCCACATAAATAACCAGTTGATCCCAAACAATTTAGATACTTTTTTCTCACCACTGCTCACCTTTTTTGTCACTTACTAAATATCCAAATGAGCCTGAGATGGATTCTCTAATATTTCTGTTTCTCCTGTAATATTCTTGCATGACTACTGCACATAGTCATTATTAATGAAGCTTTAATTTATGTCTTAATAGCAGACACTGTAAGTCCTCCAACTGTAATATTCTTATAGACTGATGTGGCTTTTCTTAGATCTTTGTATTTCTTTGTAAATTTTGAAGTAAGATAGTCAGCTTCCACAAGATTTCTACAGAAATACTTTATTGTGATTGTAAGAATCTGTAGGTTAGTTTGGGGAAAATAGACAGCTAACAATATGGAGCTAACAAAATTATTTTGTTTAGTTGCCCTCAAATTAAACAAAATCATTTAAATGAGAAAATTATAAGTTGACAATGACTATTTGCTACTCATATCACAAAGGGTTCACATCCTTAATATATAAAAAGATCCAGAAATTCATAATAAAAAAAGAAAATCCATAAAGCAGAAAAACTGGAAAAGACATTAACCAATAGTTCAAAAGAAAGAATATACCAATAGCCTGACATGTATAAAATAAGTTCAGGTTCAGTAATACAATATGATTTGTAATTGTAATTCAAATTTTGACAAGACTCTAAAACTGTGAAGAGACAAATGGTTTTCTATTCACAGGCTCACCTGGTTTGTCAGCATGTGGGCTCCACCTGATTTGTACTTGGGGTGTTCATGGGCCACAGAGAAGATGGGGTACACAAAACAGGCAGAGGTTGGAGGTAGGTGATCCTGTTGGATAGACTTAAAAATCAGAGTTCCTGGTGCATACTGTGTGTGTGTGTGCACACACTGAGGCAGGGACTAGGAGTATGCACTGTTCTTTGCCCTGGACAGGAGACCTGGCCACCCCTACTTCATGTCCATCCTCATCAGCCATGTCAGTAGGCCTGTGTACCACATGGACACCTGAGCCTGCTCACACAACACCTCATCCACTGTCCATGAAGGCCCACACACTACCCTGAGAACATGCTTATGAATTTCTACATCCAATTCATT
>NW_007074569.1:0-1198 GCF_000164805.1 Carlito syrichta | reverse complement strand
GCTCACCAGAATCAGGCTGAATTACACCACCAGCTCTTCTGGTCTCAAAAATCAGGCTGTTACACCACAGGCTCTCTTGGTCTCCCGATTCGGGCTGAATTACACCACGAACTCTCTTGTACTCCAGACTCAGGCTGAGTTACACCACGGGCTCCCCTAGTCTCCAGACTCTGGCTGAGTTACATTACCCCTCTTGTTATCCAGACTCAGGCTGAGTTACACCTCGACCTCTCCTGGTCCACAGACTCAGGCTGAGTTATGGTATGAGCTTTCCTGGTCTCTACCCTCAGGCTGAGTTACACCACAGGCTCTTCTGGTCTCCAGAATCAGGTAGAGTGACACTATAGGCTCTCCTGGTCTCTAGACTCAGAGTGAGTTACACACAGCTCTCCTGCTCTCCAGACTCAGGCTGAGTTACATGGCAACCACTCTTATACTCCAGACTCAGGCTGAGTTACACAATGTGTTCCTCTGGTCTCCAGAATCATGATGAGTTACACCATGGGCTCTCCAGCTCTCCAGAATCAGGCTGAATTACACCACCGGCTCTTCTGGTCTCCAAAATCAGGCTGAGTTACACCATGGGCTCTCTTGGTCTCTTGCCTCAGGCTGAGTTACACCATGACCTCTCTTATACTCCAGTCTCAGGCTGAGTTACACCACAGGATCCCCTGGTCTCCAGAATCAGGTTCAGTTATACCACAGGCTCCCCTGGTCTCCAGACTCTGACTGAGTTACAACATTACCTCTCTTGTTCTCCAGACTCAGGCTGAGTTACACCTCGACCTCTCCTGGCCCACAGACTCAGGCTGAGTTACAGTATGAGCTTTCCTGGTCTCTACCCTCAGGCTGAGTCACACCATAGGCTCTTCTGGTCTCCAGAATCAGGTTGAGTGACACTACAGGCTCTCCTGGTCTCTAGACTAGGAGTGAGTTACACATGGCTCTCCTGCTCTCCAGACTCAGGCTGAGTTACACCACAACCTCTCTTGCACTCCACACTCAGATTGAGTTACACCACGGGCTCTCCTGTTCTCCAGAGTCAGGCCGAGTTACCTCATGTGTTTCCCTGGTCTCCAGAGTCAGGCTGAGTTACCTCATGTATTTCCCTGGTCTCCAGAATCAGGCTGAGTTACACCATGGGCTCTCCTGGTCTCCAGGCTCAGGCTGAGCTGTACCATGGGCTCTCCTGATCTTT
>NW_007074568.1:7204-7994 GCF_000164805.1 Carlito syrichta | reverse complement strand
CGAGGCCGGGCGGTCTAGCGCCTGCAGCAGCACCGCGGCCAGCGCCCGGGGGTCCACGCCCTGGAAGAGCTCTCCCTCGTCCTGCGGCTCGGAATTGCGAGCGGCTCGGACCTCCGGGGCGCTGCCCTCCTTCAGCCTGGGCGCCGGCTCTTCGTGCTCAGAGCCGAGGGGAGGAGGCTGCGCCTCGGGGCGGCCCGGGGGTGCTGCTCCTAGCCCCCTGACCAGGAGAAGGAAGCAGAAGAGGGCGGAAGTCGGCAAGCCGAGGGATTTCATGGCCAAGGGGCTGCGGGAGACTGAAAAACAGAAGGGGCCAAAGAAAGAGAGGGTTCCTGTCATAATTCCCCCTTTCTGATTCTGCGTTCCCTTCCCCCACCTTCCAGCAGGAAACCCGGGGCTTCCCTGATTCCCCTAACCTTACCCAGAAGAGGACCGTTTAGGAGCAAAGGAGGACGGTGTTGTGCCGATCTCTGGAGTCATGTAAAGAGCGCCCGAAACCCTCGCTTACCCAGTGCCTCCTCGCCCCCGTCCCTGAGCCATCTCGCTGCCATCGCCCACGTACTGAGCAAGGATAAGGGGGGGAATCTCTGCGCCCTCCGCGTAGGGCTCCCCGGATGGTGCGTGGGCGACTTCAGCAGCAAGAGAAGCTGCGACTCCCCCGCTTGCCAGGGACCCTTACCGGGGGCTCCCCGCCGTGTGGTCAGCACCCCCATCCGGGAGGAGAGGGAACCCTCCCTCACGCCCACGGCTGCCGAGGCTCCGAGCGACGGACAGCGGAGTATTTACCAGCCGG
>NW_007074568.1:5611-6064 GCF_000164805.1 Carlito syrichta | reverse complement strand
CGCAGAGACAGGGGAGAGGTGGAGGACGCGGACGGTGTGCCTCCGGGGCGTGCCTGCTCGCGGCCGGTGCGTGTCTGGAGAAAAAGGTGTGTCTGCCCGGCCGACCGCCGCGTAGGTCGGGCTCCCCGCTGCGCCCCTTTTCGGCCGCCCCTCCCCCCTCCTGCCGCTCCCCTCCCCCAAGGACGTTTGGAGGGCGAGACCAGGCCAGGTGGGGAGGGGGTTACGCAGGTGGGGGAGGTGACTCAACTCCAGCTGCCTCCGCGGCTGAGAGGGAAGGTCTGGGCGCGACGGGAGGGGGCGTGCGACGTCAGAGATAGCCCCTCTCTGCCGCCAGACCCCTCGACCGGATCTCCTGCTGGAGGGGCTGGGGCCGGGGGCTTGGGCAGCCAGAGGCTCCGGGGGTGGGGGGCGATGACGCACAGATTGCGCAAAGAGAATCCATCAGCGAGCCGG
>NW_007074568.1:2486-5568 GCF_000164805.1 Carlito syrichta | reverse complement strand
CGGCGAGCGGTGCGGGGGCGTGGGCCGGGGAAGGGGGGGTGACAAGGACACCCGCCAGGCACACAAGCACTGCGGGCACGGGGGCTCCTGGGCACCCCAGGGCACCCGCGCCCTGAGACTCCGGAAATCGGGACCAGGGCTGTGTGTCAGGGGCTCAGAGGCTCGAGAGGCGCCCTCGCCCCCCTCCTCTTCTCTTTCGAGCCCTGACCCTCATCCTAACACCCCCTCCCACACGCGTGCGCGCACACACACTCACACACACACACACACACACACTCACACTCACGTGCTTTCCCTCTATAACCAGCAGTGGCTTCTTGCTTCCATCAGTGGCTCGACTTTCCCAGAAGAAAGCCCATCAGCTCTGCGGGGAAAGAGGTGGGGAGCAGTGGAGAGAGGGGGTAGGGGAGGAAGGGAGGAGGAAGGAAGGAATCTGGACCAGGTAGAAGGAGCAGGCGAGCGGAGAAGAAAGCCACTGAGGACCAAGGTGACTGTGGAGGCTCCAGAGAGAGGAGGGAAGGGGGCAGGAGACCCCAGCCCCTGCCTCACCTCCCCACACACAACCCCTAGCGCCTCCCCGCCGCCCCTCTGGGCTCCCCCTCGTCCCCCACCCCTCCCCATCTCCCTTCCGTCTCCCTAGCCCGGTTACAAGGAGCAGTGGGAAGGGGAGGGGGGTCACGTTCCCTTCCCGGGAAGGATGAATCAGAGAGATGGCTCAGACATCTGGAGAGGGGGAGGGGAAGCCCTCGAGAGAGAAGGGAGGGGGGAGGCAGGGAGCCAGGAGGCTGACGGAGAGGCTGATGGGGGTGAGACCAAACCCGCGAGGTGAGGGGAGACATCACCTGGGGACCCCGTGTGCGTATCGCCTGTGGGCTTGCGTGTGTGTGTGTGTGTGTGTGTGTGTGCGCGTGCCCGCACCTGTGTGGGCATGTACGCGAGTGTGCATGTGTGTTTGTGTGTGTACAGAGACTATCAGGCATGTCTAATCAGATCAAGAGTGGAAGGGCACGGTAGTGTTTCCAACGTAAATATGCGACTGTTGATTTCCATGTGTGTGGCTGTGTTTTTGCTTGTTTCCAGGTGTCTGGGGGGGGTGGTTCTGAGCTCTTCCGAATGCCTCTCTACCTATGCAGTTGGGAGTCTTTGCCTGCATCCAGTTCCGGGCATCTGCGGGTGTCCGAAAAGTATGCTGGCTTCGTGGCACACCATGATGTGTGCGTGTGTGTACGTGGTGCCTTGTGCATTTCTCTGTGTCCTTCCATGCCCACATGGGGGTGGTCATCTGGACTTCCCTGTGCTCGATCTTTCTCGCCCCTCCCCCACTCGCCTTCCTTCCTCTGTCTCCGTGCTGTGAAGCCTCAGAAGTCAAGCCACACACCTGCAGCCCCCAAGTTCTGAGTCCTTCCTCTTGTTTTCACTGGCCCCGATCCCCCCACTTTCCCCAACTCCCGGCCCCTTCCTTCCTCCACCCAGAAGCCCAGGGGAGCTTCTCCGAAAGCGACGCCCCCGAAGCCTCAGCCGTCCTGCGGTGGGGGAGGGGAGCCAGGCGGAAGCCTGGGGCGCCCAAGGTTTGGAGACCCCACAGCCTGGGTCTGGACGCCTCACGTCGACTCGGTCTCTGTCTGGACTTGGTCTCTTCTGCCTCTGTCCTCCCCAGTTGCCCACCTGGGTCAACTCGTTCACACATCCACCCTCACCTCCCGGAGATGAGCTGCGCCCTTCATGCCCTGCTGCCTCCAGGGCTCCTGGAGAAAAGCTAGACTGGGACAGGTGCCTGGGGTGGGGAGAGGAGGGAGACGGCAGAACAAGAAAGGGGAAGGAGAGCTGGCACAGGCAGAGCCGAGATGGGGACCGGGAAGGGATGCCTGGTGTTTGCTCTGGGTTGTTTGTATGAATCCATCATCTCTCTCTGCCTTTGTTTCTGAACCTCCACACTCTCCAGGAGGGCAGCAGGAGGTGACGGGGTCCAGCAGAGCAGTGACCCGTGCTGAGGATTTGGAAAACCAGGGGAGGGGGAAAGAGCACTGGGTCTTTCCCCTGAGAGGCTCTGGGAGAGAGAAAGGATAGGGCTTGGGGTCTCTGACGCTCACCATCCTCCTCATCCTCACCCCCTCCCCCCACCGGTGACTCACCTCTGCAGCCTTTCATTGCGTCAGCCAAGGAGGGGGGCGGGCAGGGAAGGGGCACCAGGGCCCTTTACGAGAGGAGCAGGGGTCTCTGCTTTGGATTGAAAGAAGGTGTCGAGGCCCCCCGCCTCTGAAAATGGCCTCATCTAGAACAAATGGGTGTCCTACCCCCCTGCCCACCCCAGGACTGGGGAGTCCTGGGAGAGGGGCTGAGTAGAGGGCTGGGGCCACTGGAGGGTCCAGAATGATAAGTGATGGAAAAGGGGTGCTCACCTTGAGTTTTAGTCCTGGGGTCTCAATCCCTCAGACCCTCGCCCACTCTTGAGTGGGGGAGGGGAAACCCAGCAAGCCGGGGGAGGGCAACACCGCAGAGATGAGTCACCAAGAGAGAGAGGGAGAGAGAGAGAGAGACAGAGATGGGAGAGACACAAAGGGAGACAGCCACTGGAGACACACACACGCACATACACACACACACCCCACGAAGGTGGGACCAACAAACTAATAAGGGAAACTGTGCACTTCCACAATCCGGAGCCAGCCCCCTTCAACTTCCACCTGTCACACACACGACACACTATCATACAGAGTTACACGAGATTCGGAGACACACCCACTCA
Source organism: Carlito syrichta (assembly GCF_000164805.1). Lineage (NCBI taxonomy): Eukaryota > Metazoa > Chordata > Mammalia > Primates > Tarsiidae > Carlito > Carlito syrichta. Next base: position 2,822 of record NW_007074568.1, on the reverse strand, counting down.
CACAAACACAACGTCACACCCAGCCTAGCAGTCGCCCAGACCTGTGCGAAGGACGTGTCCGGGGCAACGGAGATTTGCATGGAGAGCTCTGGGTCCTTTGATGGGGTGGCGGGAAGGGGCTCAAGGCCCCCAAGGAACGCGACTTCAGACGCCCGGGAGGAGGTTCAGGGGCGCACGGGCTGCGCTCCGCACCCGCAACGACGCACACGAGTCGCCTGCCTCCCCATCCCACGTGCAGGGCAACGTATCACGCCTCGACCTCATAAAAAGACCCCAAACAGCCAGCACACTCGAGGCACCCGACTCCAGGGCCCGCCAGGCGCGCTGTCCCGAGCA
>NW_007074568.1:0-1934 GCF_000164805.1 Carlito syrichta | reverse complement strand
CGCGGGCCAGGCCGCGCCGGGAGGCAGGGGCCTGGGGCCCGGGGCTGCGGGAGGCCGGTCCTGGACGCCAGGGGGACTTGGAGGAGCCCGCGGCATGCGGGGAGCTGCCGGCCCCCGGGTCCGGGAACGCGAGGCCCGGAGCTGGGCAGCCGCCGGTCTCCTCCTCCGGGCGCGGGTGGGGGCGCGCGACGGCCCAGCACCCCCCCAGGAAGTCGTCAGCCCCCCGGGCCACAGGGCTGAGAGCCTCTCGAATACAGGCTGCTGGGGAAAGGGGGGAGCTCTCATCCCTCCCCACCGAGAAGAAGCGAGGCGACTCAGGGTGGGCCAAAGGTCTGTTTTATCGCCCTACAGCCGTGGTCACAGTGACAGGGAGGGCGGCAGCGTGGCCAGGCGCGGGAGGCGGCGAGACAGGGCAGCACAGCCGCAAAACCGGAGCTGGGGGAAGGGGCGAAGCAGCGGCTGCCCCCTCTGCCCACCTGCTTCCACTTCTCCGCCCACAGCTTGGCCTGCATCCATCCCCAGGGAACCCTGAGCTTGGGGGAGACAGTCTCCTAGCGCGCGTTCGCTGTCCAAAAAGAAGTTCACGCGAGTGCCATCACGCAGAGCGAGGTTCTGGCCATGCTCTGGGCTTGGGGAACACCTGGGTCTAGTTCCTGGGAGGTTCCTCGCTGTTGTGGGTGACTTAGAGGAGGTCCCTTGATCTTTCTGCGCTTCTGCGTCCTCTGCCTTTGATGGGAGGATCCGGTGCTGGAGACAGAGCTGTGCAGATGCAGCTGTTACTACTTGCATTTAAATAGAAGGCGCTCAAAGTCCAAAAAGCATAAAGGCTCCAGAGGAAGGGAGCGGTGTCCAGAAATACCAGGAAATGGGGATTCCAGCCTCACTAGAAGGCAGCTCGGTCGGAGCCAGGAGACGGCCCCCATGCCCGGCTGAGGGACCCGCCCTCCACGACACGGAACTCTCCAGCCGGAACCCCCTGGCGGGTTGGGACCTGGGGGAGGGGCCTGGAAACAGCCGCGCGGTCCAAAGCGAGAGGAAACCCCCGTCAGAGGGGCAGGCTGAGGAAAGCGCATCGCCAAGCTAAAGAGGCAGCCCAGCCGGGCAGCATCACCCGTGTACATGGACAGGCGATGGACCTCACCTGTGTACGCTGGGCGGGTGATGCGGAAGACCCGGGAAGGGGAACGGGGAGGGAGCCAGGAAAACGGACCCCGAGGAGCCTAGCGAGGAGGAAGTCCAGCGAGGAGAAGGGTGGGGGCACAGAGAAAAGCGAGGGGGCGGGCGGGAAGGCTGGGGCACCGGGCCGGTTCCGAGGGCTTTAGAAACGGCCGGAGGGAGGAAAGTCGCGGGCATCGGACGGCCGCGCTCCGGGCCGGGGCCGGGGTCGGACACCCCCGAGGGGGCAGAGGGGGGAACTCAGGAAGGGCGGAGTTCGCGCTCGGGCCGGGGCGATGGACGGGGACGGACTCTGCGGAGGACTTCTTTGGAAGGGGAGACGGCGGGTAACGGCCGCTCAGGGGGCTCCCCCAAGCCCGGCGGCTGAGGTCAGGACGTAGGCGGGGCGACTGGGGGCGCAGGAGGCAAGATGGCAGGGGGGCAAGGGGGAAAGGGAAGGCGGAGCCCCGGCCGGGGGCGGGGTGGGAGCCGGAGCAGACATTCCAGGGGCCGGGAATCCGCAGGGGGCGGGGCTGAAGTGCCTCTGGGCGCCCTCCGGAGGGAGGGGCCTCAGAGGTCGGACTCCAGCAGGTACTGTTCGGTGTAGCCCTTGACCAGCTCGAGCCCCAGCCCGGCCTGGCAGAAGTCGGCCAGCTGCGGCCACAGATGGGGCGCCAGGAAGAGCTGGCACATGACGTTGAGGCCGGCGAGGCGCGGGGCCTGGCGCTGCAGGTGCCACAGCAGCTGGCTCTGCACCTGCGCGCCGTCGCCGCCCAAGG
>NW_007074567.1:40529-42486 GCF_000164805.1 Carlito syrichta | reverse complement strand
CTGCCACCCGAGGCCAGAGCAGCCAGGCGCAGGCTTCGGCCTCCGGGCAGCCCCTGGTCGCCCTGCCGGGAGTCCCGAGCCCCTCCCGAGCGTGGCCTTCCCGAGGAGGAGCCGCCGCGAGCTCCGGCCAGCGCCAGCCGTGTCCCCGCGCTCGCGGCCGGGAGGATGGAGCGGGGCGGGTCGGTCCCTGGTGAGGAGCGGGTCCTGCGAAAACACAGGCGCGGTCAGTCAGGCCCCAGCTCCTTGGGGAAGCCTTGCGGGGTCTCGGGGTCGCGCCCAGAGGGGTCGGGGACGCGCTCAGGTGCGAGGTGCTGCCTGGGACTGCCCGGTCGCCCCGTCCTCCCGTCCACTCCCAGGGTAGCTGCTGATCACTCGCCACACACCGGGCCGTGCCGGGACTGGGATGCAACAGTGGACGACGCCAGCCGGGCCCAGCCCTTGCCAGCGCACAGGCTTGCAGGCCAGAGAGACCAGCAGAGGAAGCACGCGGAGGAAGAGTTCCAGCGCTGGCGGTCCTCCCGGGAGGAGGCGTCAGGCTGCAGCCAATGTCTAAGGAAGGTCAGGGGAGATTTGTATGGGAAAATGGAGGGACAGGTGTTGTCTGAACAGGAGGGATAAAAGACAATTCTAGAAAAAGGAACGGCACGTGCAAAGGCCCTGAGGACGAAAGGAATGTGGCGGCGTGCAGACTGAAACAGCCCAGTGTGGCTAACGGAGGGAGAGCGAGGCTGACACCGACGAGGCCGGCAGCACCCAGAACGGGCCAGTGGGTTCCCCGACCCCCACCTACTACCAGTCATGTCTGAAGAAAGGAGTCACAAGGCTCGTGAGTGAACTTCCAATTTTATTTCGTTAAGTCGACACTCACACAGTGCCGGTGCAACCCTTCCAGGCCAATATCTGGGACCCAGGGAGCCGGGCCTTAGTCTGGGTAGGGTGAGCGTGGCGAGGTTCTGAGGGAGAGCAGAGAGGGGGAGCAAGCGCGGCGGGGGGCGGGGAGCTGAGGACACGGGCAGGAGGCCCTGGGAGCAGGGCCGGGGCTGGAGCGCCCACGGCAAGGAGCAGGACTTCGCTCTGGGAAGCACGGGGAGATTCCAGCTAGGGAACGGCCTGCAGGCTGGGGTCAGCCTGGCCTCAGGCCTCCCGTGAGGCAAGGCCAGGACCGCAGCCAGGGCAGACGGGAGCAATGCCTCCCGGGGAGCATGGCGGGTTGGGCGAAGAGCTTCTGTCCAAGCCCTCGGATGTCCCCGGCAGCTGAGAAGACGCTGGGGCTGGTGGCCTCGGGGCCCAGGGCTGGACGGAGGACCCCAGTGTGCCTGGCCCTCCTGCAGGAACCAGGCTTAGAACCTCCGTCCTTGGCCTCCAGGGTCCCGGCTGCCTCTGGGCGCTCCGCAGCCCCTCGGCCTGCCCGCCAGCAGTGGGCGTGGCACGCGGCCGGCACTTCGGTGTGCGTTCTGCTGGGGACTGGTGTCCTCTGGGACACCGATCAAGAGATTTTCAAATTCCCCGCAGAATTTGTTATTTGACCTGTGATCTATGAGTAACTTGGAATGTGTTCTTTAGTTTCCAAAAGTTTGGGGATTTTATAGATGTATTTTTGGGGGGCAAAATGAGCTAGATACCCAGTTTTTATTGGTTTGTAATTTAATCCTATTGTGGTCAGAGAATCTGCTCTCATGATTTTCACCATGTGAAATGTATCAGGGCCTGTGTGGTCCAGTGTATGAACTAGCCTGAAGAATGTCCCGTATGCGCCAGGCACGATGGCTCACGCCTGTCATCCTAGCTAGTACTTTGGGATGGCGGAGGCAAGAGGATTGCCTGAGTCCAGGGGTTTGAGACCAGTCTGGGCAACTTGGCGAGACCTTGTCTCTACAATAAGTTGTTTTGTGTTTTTGTTTGTTTTTTTTTTGAGTTGGAGTCTCACTCTGTCGCCCAGACTGGAGTGCAGTGGCCA
>NW_007074567.1:38520-39794 GCF_000164805.1 Carlito syrichta | reverse complement strand
CGGGAGCGGCCACGGCACTCCAGTCTGGGCGACAGAGCGAGACTCCAACTCAAAAAAAAAGAAAAGAAAAAGAAAATTCCTTTAAACTTGGGTGAATGAAGGAGACTCGTCTGGGGTCCTTCGATATTAGATGACGAGCTGAGGCTCCCATCCGACCACCCAGCTTCCAGGAGTGTTGGATTATGACCTTTGTTCTGACCCCAGTGTCTGCTTTGTTCATCCTGTTTCCTTTTATTTTTGAGTGGGTCTCACTCTGTTGCCCAGGCTGGAGTGTAGTGGCACGCTCACGGCCACCGCAGCCTCGACCTGCTGGGCTCAGGGGATCTTTCCGCCTCAGCCTTCCAAGTAGCTGGAACCACAGGCACGCATCACCACGCCTGGCAAATTTTTTGATTTATTGTAGACAAGGTCTCGCCAAGTTGCCTGGGCTGGTCTCGAACCCCTGGACTCATACAGTCCTCTTGCTTCTGCCTCCCAAAGTGCTGAGATTCAGGCACGAGCCGCTGCACCCAGCCCTAATACTTGCTTACCTTTTTTTTTTTTTTTTTTTTGAGTTGGAGTCTCACTCTGTCGCCCAGACTGGAGTGCAGTGGCCGCTCCCGGCCACCGCAGCCTCGACCTGCTGGGCTCCGGCGATCCTTCTGCCTCAGCCTTCCAAGCAGCTGGAACTACAGGTGTGAGCTACCACGCCCAGCTAATTTTTTTATTTATTGTAGAGATAAGGTCTCGCTGCCCAGACGGGTCTCGAATCTGCAAGGTCAGGCAATCCACTCACCTCAGCCTCCCAAAGGCACAGGATGACAGGCTGAGCCACCAAACTGGCTTACCTTGAATTTCTTAAATGTTGCCCTGGGGTTGTCTTGTTTTGCTTGATATTCTCAAGAAGTCTTCATCTAACTCCCAAATCACAAAGATGTTCTTCTAGACATTTTTGAGGGTTCTAGGTTTTCTATTTAGGTTAATGGTCCATCTTTTTTTGTTTTTTAATAAATTGAGAGGTGTAAGTTGAGGTTCAGTTTTTGTACACGGACGTCCATTTGTTCCAGCACCATTTGTTGAAAAACACCATCCCTTCTCCATTGAAATACTCTTGCACCTTTGATGAAAATCACATGTTGGATCCATTTGTATTCCATTCTCGTCCGCTGATCTAGGCTTATCCTCTGGCCAGTAGCACAGTGCCCACGTGACAGCTACAGTAGCTTCAGAATGAGTCTTAAATAGGCAGGGGGAGCCTTCCATTTTGCCCGTTTTTCCTTTTGAGTCGGCGCCTC
>NW_007074567.1:31330-38199 GCF_000164805.1 Carlito syrichta | reverse complement strand
CAATAAATCAAAAATGAGCCAGGCATGGTAGCGCGCACCTGTAGTTCCAGCTCCTCGGAAGGCTGAGGCGGAAGGATCGCCGGAGCCCAGCAGGTCGAGGCTGCGGTGGCCGGGAGCGGCCACTGCACTCCAGTCTGGGCGACAGAGTGAGACTCCAACTCAAAAAAAAAAATTGTTTTGGCAATTCTAGGTCTTTGCCTTTTCATTTACATTTTAGAATCAGCTTTTCAATTTTTATAAATAAAACCTTGCTGAAAACCTTAGGTAGCGTTGCATGAGTCTATAGATTATGACGAACTGAAGTCTTAACAATATTGGGTTTTCTCATCTGTGACCACTACACTTCATGTACTGAGATTTTCCTTGATTAGTCATATGTTGTAGTTTCCAGCATATAAATCTTCCATACATTTTTATAGCTTCTCCCTAAGCATTTTACATTTTTTTGAGTGCTATTTTATATAAAGGGTAGTCTTTAAAAGTATCTCCAAGTGTTCGTTGCCTGTAGAAGCTAATACATAAAATACAAATGATTTTCGTATACTGCCTTTGTAACCTGTATCTTTGCCAAGTTCACTTATTGATTCTAGTTTTATGATGCTTAGGATTTTCTATGTAGCCAATCATGTCCATTTTATTTTACATTCCTTTTTTTCTTGCCTTATTTCACTAGCTAGGACAACCTAGTCTATGTTGAATAAAAGTCATGAGGTTGGATATCCTTGTTGTCCCCGATCTTCCTGAGGAAGCTTCAGTTGTTCACCACTAAGCATAATGTTAGCTGTACAGGTTTTTTTCCGGTTGAGTCCTAGTCTCACTCTGTTGCCCAGACTGGAGTGCAGTGGCACGCCCTGTCACCATCTTTGCCCCCCAAGGGGAATGCCACTACGACCCCATTGTCCTCCAGACCCAACACCCTTGCATATCACCCAAAGCTCCGGAGTGCCCACGACGCACCCGCCCGCCCCAGCCAAGCCCTGAGCCTGAGGCCACACCCTCTGCAAGGTGGCCCTCTCACCCAGAGCACATGGCACGTGGCCCGGCCTCAAGCGCCACTTGCCGCGAGGTTTCCTTGGCCTCTGGGAACCACGTCTCCCCAGCGGGGCATGGGGTCGTCCCGCCTCTGCCTCCCAGGGCTCCACTGCAGGCCGAGGGGATGAGGCCAAACGCACTGGCCAGCTGGGAATGATCAAGAGAGAGGGACAGCCATGCTGAGGTTGGTCATCTCACTTTATTTAGCAAACAGCCACACTCGCCCACGCCGCTGCTCCCGCCCTGCTCAAGCGTCTGCCTCGGGAAGAGGCTCGGGCTGAACAGGAAGGCCCAGCGTTCCCGGCGTGGGCCTGGTCGGCGGCCGCACGCACCACAGAGCAGCATGGCTGCTCCGTGTCCTCGGAGCCCATCGCGTGGCCGGGGCCCTCCAGTGTTCGCCAGCTGCCTGCAGGACCAGGACCCGGCCGGCCCAGCCCGGCCCAGCCCCCGCTCCGAGACGCTGACCGAACACGCCGCCGTCGCCAGTGCTAGGCCTCAGCCCCAGCCCTGCCGCCTGTCCCTGCTGGGCAAGAAGCGAAATGTACGAAAATACTTTAATCATTTCTTTGCCACGGTTGAGAAATAAGGTCGCCCTGTTGTCCTTTACAGTCCCAGTAGAAAAGTCCACGTTGGCTCCTGGGCCCAGGACAGGGTCCCCGGCTGCAGCCGCTCAGTAGAAGCGCTTGTTGCGCTCCTGCCGCTTCTGGAACACCACGGCGCCCACCACCGCGCAGACAATGATGCCCAGGAGCGCACACAGCAGCAGCAGGAACACCCGCCACCCCGTCAGGGGCCCGCTGCGGAAGTTCCCCGTGGGGTCGTCCACGTTATCTGGGGGAGAGGAAAGGAGGGGCTGAAGCGGCAATGTGGGAGAGGCCTGCCGGCGGGCCCCCAGGATGGTCCCCCACCATGGCGACCGCCCCAGGCTGGGCCACCCCCACCCCGCAGGAGGCCTGTGGCCGTGGTGCTGGGCAGGCTGGTCCCTTCACAGCCTCACTGGTGAGAGGGGAGGTCAGCCAGACCCATTTTAGCCAAGCCCTGCAGGGAGGGCAGGGTAGAAAAAGGGGCAAGCCCACTGAGACCCAAGATTCCAGGCCTGGGGTACCCTCGGCTGCAAGAAGCTGGTTAGAGCCGTGTACAGTGGCTCAAGCCTGTAATCCCAGCACTTTGGGAGACGGAGGCGAGAGTATTGCCTGAGAACAGGGTTTGAGACCAGCCTAGGCAACTTTGAGACCTTGTCTCTACAATAAATCAAAAAATTAGCTAGTCATGATGGTGCACGCCTGTAGTTCCAGCTACTTGGAGGATGGGGCGGAAGGATCACCTGAGCCCAGCAGGTCGAGGCTGCGGTAGCTGTGAGCGTGCCACTGTACTCCAACCTGGGTGACAGAGTGAGACTCCAACTCAAAAAATAAATAAATAAAGCAAATAAACTTATTAAAAAAAAAAAAAAAACTAGCTGGGTATGGTAGCATGTGCCTGTAGTTCCGGCTTCTTGGAGGGCTGAGGTGGAAGATTCGCCAGAGCCCAGCGAGTTGATGCTGGGGTGGCCATGAGCATGCCTCTACTCCAGCCTGGGTGACAAAGTGAGATTCCAACCCCCCAAAAAAAAAAAAACATACTGGACGCTGGCTTCTCCCGAGAAGCAGAAGGACCCAGCCACACAGGCCCACACTTGGCAGGGGGACTTGGGACTGGGCCCCTCAGCACCCTGCTGGCATGGCCCAAGCTCCTGGTCCATGCCATGTGCTGCCATCACCCAGCAGGCCCTTAGCCCACATTTGTGGTTCCTGAGGTGGATTTCTTTTTTTTTTGAGTCAGTCTCACTCCGTCACCCAGGCTGGAGTGTAGTGCCATGCTCACGGCTACCCCAGTGTCAACCTGCCAGGCTCAGACGAATCTTCTGCCTCAGCCTTCCAAGTAGCCAGAACTACAGGTACGCACTACCACGTCTGGCCCATTTTTTGATATATTGTAGAGACGAGGCTGTCCAGGATGGTCTTGAACCCCTGGGCTCAGGCAGTCCTCTACCTTGGCCTCCGAACGTGCTGGGATTACAGGCTTGACCCACTGCGCCAGGCCTCCTAAGGTGGAGTTCATTTACAACTGATTCTGTAGGGACCCAGGCTTTGGGTTTTGCAGAACCCAAGTGCAAATCCTGCCTCCCCCTCTTTCTAGCTGAGGACATCCTCTCGGCCAGCAGCGGATCTCCCTTCCGGAAGTTCACAGAGGACCCCAGGTCGGACAGCATGCCTAGCACCCTGGCTATGCTAGCTACTGTCCCCAGCATCTGGCACAGGAGGAGCTTCACAACATTTACTAATCGCCTACGGCTTGAATCACATGGCCAGGGCATCCTTCCAGGCTGAACTGAAGTCTCCTCTTCTGCCTCATTCATTTACTCAGAAACTCCCCAGAGCCAACCTGACCCAAGCTTGCGGCATCTCAGAGCTAGAACAGGGCCAGCCCGTGCCACTCACTAGGGCAGGGCTGATCCAGGAGCCCAGCCTCAACCACAACTGGACCAGACAAGTCTCACCCAGCTGGGCAGGAAGAACCCACACACACACGCACCTTTGGGTGACTTGAGGAAATTGACGCTGGGCTCAATCTTGGTCCAATCAATGTTTTCCTCATCGGGCGTGTGTTCCACCATCAGCTGGAACAGCTTCATGGAGATGATGTCATGATTGTCTGCAGGATGAGAACAGACCATCACTGCTGCCGGGAGCCAGCCGCAGGCCATGCAGCCCAAGCTCCTCCCAGGAAGAAGCTGCCCCGGCCATGCAACCTGGCCAGGCCCTGGAGAGCGCGTCACTGCCCAGCCTGGGCCTGCTTTCTTCCCAGTCTCTCTGGCCCCCCAGCAGGCGTATCCCAGAGGCAGGAGTGCCTCCAGGACTCAGCAGTGAGAAACCTGGCAGAGGACAGCATGAGGAAAGAGTGTGGACTCTGCAAACAAAGTCATCTGGCCTCAGCCCTGGGTCTGCTGCTCCGTGGCTCCGCTTCCTCGTGTGTAAATGGGGAGTGACTGTCTCCATCCTGCCTGGTCACCATGGCAAGCAGACCACAGCATTTACAACACAGGGGAGGTATGCTGGCTGGGCAGCGCTGCAGAAACAGAAGCCCGAGCAGGGCACAGGGGCTCACACCTGCTATCCCAGCACTTTGGGAGGCAGAGGCGAGGACTGTCTGAGCCCAGTGGTTTGAGACCTACCTGGGCAACTTGGTGAGACCATATCTCTACAATAAACTAAAAATTTATTAGCCAGGTACGGTGGTAATACCCGTGGTTCCAGCTATTTGGGAGGCTGAGGCGTAAGGGTCATCTAAGCCCAGCAGGCTGAGGATGCAGTAGCCATGAGCGTGCCACTGCGCTGCGGCCTGGGCGTCAGAGTGAGACTCCCAGCTCAAAAAAAAAAAAAGAAGCCCGAGAAGGAGCAGCACGACGCCCCGTGGCCGGCCGAGGAGCCCAGTCCTCCTGCGGACAGGCAGTGCCAGGCGCTCTGCCGGAAACCCACACACAGGCCACAGACAGACAATCGGCCACAATGAAGGACCGACCCTGACACGCAGTCAGCAACTGTGCCCGAAGAGACTCGCAAAAGGCCCCGTCCAGCCAGCCTGGGCACTCACTGATCACCCCGTTTTGGAGACAAAGAGGCTGAGACTCAGAGACAGCGTGTGGATCCCGGTCAGCAGACAGAGTGGATGTGAGGACAGGCCTTGCTGAAGAGGGGCCCCTGGGGGGGGGCAGGGGCGGGGCCACAGGGCAGCCCCTGAGGCCGAGGACCGGCCCCTGAAGGTGGCAAGGGCCCAGCATCGGAGCCAGGCTCCAGCTCTGCTGCCCCCTGCAGGCCATCTGAGGAAGAACCCTTCAGCTCCCACATCCCCAAAGGCCTCAGCTGTGTAAGAAGGGGGCGCCCACAGCCCCACCCACCGGAACTCTACCCAGGAGTCACCAGCACTGACAGTCTGGCAGACGTCAGGCACCGCAGCTCTGGGCGTCTCCAGCCCTCCTCTCCCAACAGCCTGGTCTGGCTGCTCCTACAAGAATCTTCCGAAGACACTGGCTTCCGTGCTGCTGGCTGACACTCGAGGTAACCCAGGGCGGGAGGGGGAGGGGGCGTGTGGATCCAGAGGACAAGACTGGCCAGGCACGAGCTGGTGATCACTGGAGCTGGCTGACAGCAACAGGGGCTTACTAGACCATTCTCCCCTCTCCTGGGAATACGACTGAAAAGTCACACCACACACTTTAAAACAAAAGCCCAAACAAGGGCCATCCTGGGGTCTACGTGGACCCGAGCGCTTCCATCGTGAGAGGGAGGCTCCAGGCCAGGGGGCAGGCTGCAGGCCTGAAAAAGGTTTACCCCGAAAACAAGCCGCCCTCTGCCGGTGTTCCATGTCACATGCCCGTCCTGGTCAGCAGGAGCTGGCCCCAGACCTGGCGCCTTTGGAGGGCTGCAAGCAGAGGACCAAGAACCCAGCCAGGGCCACCACCAAGTGCCACCCAGGCCTGGTGACCGGTGAGGCCCCGCAGGCCAGGGGCACCGCAGGGCTTCCCGAGCACCCACCGCAGGCCCAGAGCAAGTCCTGACTTCCTGGAGCTGACAATGTGGTGGGGGAGGGGAAACGGACAGAGATAATAAAATTAATTATATGCTAGATTCAAAGGTGGCCAGTGTTATCAAGAAAAATAAGCTGGGTGCAGTGGGTCACACCTATAATCCCAGCATTTTTGGAGGCAGACACAAGAGCACTGCCTGAGCCCAGGGGTTCAAGACTAGCCTGGGCAACTTGGCGAGACCTCACCTCTACAATAAATTAAATTTTTTTTAAAAATTAGCCAGGCGTGGTGGCACGTGCCTGTAGTCCCAGCTACTTGGAAGGCTAAGGAGGAAGGATCACCTGAGCCCAGCAGGTCGAGGCCGCAGTGGTCATGAGTGTGCTACTGCACTCCAGTCTGGGCGACAGTGAGATTCTGACCCCCACCCCAAAAAAAAAGACAAAATCAGGAAAGGTGATCGGGACTGTGCTGGGGATTGGAGAAGGGAGCACTATTTTAACTGAGGGAATCTGGGAAGGCCTCATAGAGGCAGTGACACGTGAGCAAGACTCCAGGAGACACAGGTGTCCCAAGAACAGCAGGCGGCCACAGCGGGCGGGGAACAGTGCATGCTGACAGGCATGTGGAGGGGACAGCGCACGCGGCCTGGCAGACGCTGAGGGCCTTGACCCAGTGAGACTTGACCTCAGTGCGAGGTGGGACGGGGAGCCTCACGCCAGCGAGCTGGTGGGACCGCCTGGCTGCTGCGCTGAGGCGAGACTGCAGGGGGCTGGCACGGGAGGAGGGGCCGCGGGGAAGGCACCCAGGGTCTCTGAGTGAGGGACGGCAGCAGCTTGAACCTGCCAGGCAGTAAGAGGGGCGGGAAGCGGGGGGACGTGTGAAGATGCCAGCAGGGCCAGCGATGGACAAGAGGGGGCGGGAGCGAAAAGAGGATCCAAAAGCATGAACTGCACAGCACCTGCGTGGACTCAGCGTCCCTAAGACGAAGAGATCTCTCACAGAAGCAAAGAATCGAGGATCACAGGTTCTCACTCATCAGTGGACCTTGAGCAAATGTCATAATACTACGAGAAAAGGGTTGGCAGTGGTGGGAATCTTCTGGGGGAGGGGGCACACCTCATCTGCATAATGAATATTTGAATACCTAACCCTGAATTGTACCCCACACCTTTAAAATTAAAAAATTAAGCCGGGCTCAGTAGCTCAGCCTGTAATCCCGCGCCTTGGGAGGCTGAGGTGAGTGGACTGCCTGAGCCCGCAGGTTCGAGAC
>NW_007074567.1:24712-31310 GCF_000164805.1 Carlito syrichta | reverse complement strand
GGTGGCCGGGAGTGGCCACTGCACTCCAGTCTGGGCGACAGAGTGAGACTCCAAATCAATCAATCAATCAATCAATTTAAAAAATTAAAAGAGAGAGAGGGGAAAAAAGGGGCCTTATGACCTGCGCAAGCAGGCCAGAGGTGCCCTGACGTCTTGACAGGCAAAATGTGGTCCCAGCTGCGCCCGCACAGCTGAAGTGGAGGCCACGTGGAGGCGCCACACTGGCTGCTCACACCGGTCTGGAGAGAGACCCAGGGACCTCCGTGGGAGGGGAAGGTCCCAGAAGACACTGACACCCGGGGCCCGGACACGTCCACACTCACAGGCAACAGAAAGAGGAAGCAAGGCAGGTGAGTGCAGAAAAGCCACCTGAAGGCAGGCGACCCGCTGTCCAAAGCTCCTGACACCACAGGGCAGCTCAGGCTGGGAACAGGTTCCTCGCGCAGCCAAGCTCACCAGACAGGTCGCCGGTGCCGGCCGAGGCCCCGAAGTAGTAGCCGGTGGGCAGGCGCACACCCGTGATGTCGATGCAATTCTTCCACTCATTCCTGTCCTCCAGGTCAGTCATCACCTGCGGGCACCGGCGTGTCAGGCTCCTGCAGCCTGGCGGTCTGCCTCCCAAGCCCCTGTGGGACCCGCAGAGGCCGCCCGCTGCCTGCCGGCCACCCCTGCCTGCTCCACTGCTCACCGTCAGCCGGCCCCGGGAGTAGCGCACAGCCAGGAAGGTATCGTGGTCCCGGTTGCGGAAGTCAGCTGTGCAGCCCGCCAGCTCGGTCCAGCGCCCGTCCTTGCTGTGGTCGTAGGACAGGGAGCCATTGTTCACCATCACCGAGACGTACGGGAACACTCGCTGAGACCAAGACACCAGTTACTCCACGGCCAGCCCGGCTGTGCAGGCAGGGCACCCGCCGCCCAGTGCCCCGAGGTCCCTCCCCTGGCGACCATGGGCAGCAGAGGGCAGGGGCCTACCTCCGTGGTCTCATCGTTGGGGTATGTGTCCAGGAAGATGGCCAGGCCATGGAAGTTGTCTTTGCTTCCAAACACTGGCCCTGCAGTTACAACAAGAACGCTCTCGCCACGGGACAGTGGCAGCGGAGGGCAAGTAATGCCAACGTGGGTAGGGATGAGAGCCCAACCCCCTGGCCATCACCCGGGGCCCTCTACAGAGAAGCACAGGCGGGGGGGGCTGGCACATGGCAGCAGGGACTCAAGCCTGAAGGCTCAACTGCGAGGGCACAGCCACCTGGCCAGGTGCTCTGCTGTCGAGGGGGTGCTCAGCTTGTGAAGAACAGGAGGAGACTGGTCGGGTTCGATGGTCCAGCCTGTCATCCCAGCACTTTGGGAGGACACGGAGAGTGGATTGCCTGAGCCCACGGGTTCAAGACCAGCCCAGGCAACTTGGTGAGACCTCGTCTCTACAATGAATCAAAAATTAGCTGGGCATAATAGCACACGCCTGTAGTTCCAACTGCACTCCAGCCTGGGCAATGGAGTGAGACTCCAACTCAAAAAAAGAAACAAACGGGGGTGGGGGAGGCACGGGAAAACCCCCCAGAGGAGGCTCCATGCTCTAAACCAGAGGCAGCAAGCTTTCCGTGAAGCAGAAAACACAGAGTTCCTGTTTTCACTTTATTTTTTGAGTTGGAGTCTCACTCTGTCACCCAGGCTAGAGTACAGTGGCACCCTTACAGCTATCCCAGCACTGACCTACTGGGCTCCAGGGATCCTTCCGCTCAGACTTCCAAGTAGCTAAAACTATAAGCATGCTCCATAATGACTGGCTAATTTTTTTTTATTTACTGTAGAGACGAGGTAGGTTACAGGCTGGTCTCGAACCCCTGAGCTCAGGCAATCCTCTTGCCTTGGCCTCCCAAAGCACTGGAATTACAGGCTTGAGCCACCACCCCGGCCATGTTTTTACTTAAAAAAAAATAACCCTTTGGAAGAGCAGGATGGTGAAACCAGGCCACGGGGAGCAGCCCAAGGGGCAGGGCCAGTGGCCCCTCTCCCGCTGAGGCCCCCTCCAAGGCCCAGCTCTGTGCAGGCAGGGGCTCTGTCCGAGAGAAGCAGCTGGTTCGAACAGGAGGCTGCCTGAGGGAGCGCCTGGCCACACAAGCAGAGGCAGCCATGTCTGGCCCGCTGCCAGCCCCGGCAGGCCCGCAGCCATGCCGTGCCTGCCCACCCCGGGGCCCAGCAGGCCCACCTGGCACGAGGCGGTCCCGTGTGTACCACAAGGCGATGCCGTCGCCATGGAGGTTCTTCTTGCCGACGCCATGGACCTTGAAGTGCACGTGCATCTCCCAGTCCTTGAGGAAGCAAGGCTGCAGCGAGAGCAGGGGGCTGCTCAGGGCTCCCCAGGGCCTGCGGCGAGCAGGAGCGACCCAGACGGCCTGCCACAGGCCTCTACCCTCTCCATGCGGACTGGGTACTCTCTGGCACAGGGCCAGGAGGCAGGGCCACGAGGGCACCAACCACAAGCCCCCAAGCATTCCCTGCAGAAAGGAAAGGGACTGCTGGGCCCAGACTCCACCCGCCAGGCCCCTCCAGAGCTGGTGGCTCTCACACTGACCCGCCCTCAACACCGCCAAGCCACAGCTGTCCTCTCCAACCCTGCTGCTCTTGTCCTGCGATCCTGCTCAGGTGTTACGACCCCTGCCGAGCCACGCATTTTGCAGAAAAGGAAACAAATTCAGAGGCAAAACAACTCGGCCCACAGACAAGTGGACTCCTGAGTCACAGCCAGGCCTTTCTGGTTCCGAAACCTGCTGTCTCCACACGGCCACACGTCACTGCCCACCTCCTCCTGGCCTCCCGCCCCCGCTTCCCTTCTAACCTTCCAGATGAAGAAATCGGGGTGAGTCGGCCCCAGCCACACCTCACACCCAGGTCTGGCTGACTCCGAAGCCCAGCGCTTCGTGCTACCACGCCCGGCCCAGCCTGGGTGTGGTGCCAGCGCCTGGGCTGGGGCTGGTCAGGGTTGTGCTCTGGGGTCTGGTACCATCACGACGTAAGAGAAACAGACACCCCGAGCAGCCACAAACTCCGACCGAGGAAGAGCTGGCACTGCCGGCGGCAGGGAAACAGCCTGGCCTCGGCCACCAGGAGGCCCCTCGTGAAAACCAAGGCGTCAACACAAACCAGACAAGAGCCTGCTTGGGGAAGTCTACAGATAGGCATGTGAGCAGGTGATGACACAAGTTCCCTTGGAAAGGCCAGCTAAAATAAGACATTCCTGACTGATCAGACTGGCAGCTGTTAAAACGATCATAACACCCAATGAGCACGGAGAGAGACACGCTCCATGACACTGTAGAGGGGCCCACTCACTCAGAGCAACTTGGTTGTTGCAGTTTTGTTGGTTTTTTTAAAACTGGAGTCTCACTCTGTTGCCCAGGCTGGAGTGTACTTACAGCCACCGCAGCCTCAACCTGCTGGGCTCAGGAGATCCTTCCACCTCAGCCTTCCAAGTAACTGGACATACAGGTACACACCACCACACCCGGCTAATTTTTTTGATTTACTGTAGAGATGCGGTCTCGCCAAGTTGCCCAGGCGGGTCTCGAACCCCTGGGCTCAGGCAATCAATCCTTGCCTCGGCCTCCCTAAGTGCTAGGATTACCGGTGTGACCCACTGCACCCGGCCTGTTGCAGCTTTTCAGCAGAACACGCAGATCCCACAGGTACTTACACTTAAGGATCTCGAAGCTACTAAGAGGACAAAAGTAAGCCACAGTCTGCAGATGCAGCTCCTATTCTTGGGAAAAGTTAAATGTAGTATATGTGGAAAGACAGAAAACGAAGTAAAGGAACGTGCTGGTATTTTTTCGTTGTTTTCTGAGTCTGAGTCTCACTCTGTCGCCCAGGCTGGAGGACAGCGCCATCATCACAGCCACTGCAGCCTCAACCTGCTGGGTTCAGGCGATCCTTCTGCCTCAGCCTCCCGAGCAGCTGGAGCTACAAGCACATGCCTCCCCACTCGGCTAATACCTTTACTTATTGTAGAGACAAAGGTCTCGCCATGTTGCCCAGGCTGGTCTCAAACTCCTTGGCTCAGGCAAGTCTCTCGCCTCTGCCTCCCAAAGTGCTGGGATTACAGGCCTAAGAACAGTATTAAAGATGGGCAACTCCAGGGAATGTATATAATCAACATCACTCAGTAACCACAAAAATACTCAAATAAAAAAACACTATGTCCCACCGTGGGCAACTTCGTTCACGCATTTATGGATTCACCAGCCTCACCGCTCTGACTCTGAGCACCAGGTACCCAGATGACAAGACACCACCCCTGCCCCTGGGAACACAGACCCAGCAATGACCTGTATGACAGTTGGTAAGCAGAGTAACAGCTCAGAACCTTCCCGGGTCTTGGAAGTTCACCGATCTTAGGAATATTTACGGATTCTGGAGGGGTGGCCGAGAAGTGATGAGAAGTAGCTTCCAAGGATAGAGGGTCCAGGAGCCTGAGTCCAACACCTAGCTTTGGGTTGGGTTTGCACAAAGGCTGCAATCCCAGAGAGGAAGCAAAAAAAGCCCTCTCTCACAGGGCTGCTGAGCCTGAAGTTAGACCAAGATGAATCACACAGGCCTCAAATGTTTCTACCAACAAGATCTGGCACACAACCAGAAATGACCAGGTGCACAAAGACACAAAATATAAATAAAAACAAGAGTGAAAGAGAGGAAATAAGCCAAGAGGAAATCCGGGTACTAGACTTTCAAACAACTCGTTTACTATGTTCAAGGACATAAAAGAGAACTTTGGCAGATAACTGAATTTTTTTTTAAATAGCACTAAAAGAAACGCCAGAACTAAAAAATACAGTAACTGAAATTAATAAATAATGGATAGGTTTAATAACAGATTAAAAACAGGTGAAGACAGATTTAGTGAACTCAAGGCCAGACAGATAAAAATATCCAGAACGAAGCTGAGAGAACAAAAGGCAGATCCGGAACTGTGAGTGAGAGGCAGAAGAAAGCGCACGCACGTCTGCGACGCATACCGCTGGAACTCCGGGATTACCGGGAGAGAAGAGGGCAAAGGGGCATTTCAAGATGTCTAAGCACTTACTGAAACTGGCTCAAAGGCGTAATGCCACAGACTTTTTTTCCCCCCGAGTTGGAGTCTCACTCTGTTGCCCAGGATGGATGGAGTCCACTGGCACGCTCCCGGCCACCGCAGCCTCTACCTGCTGGGCTCAGGAGATCCTTCCACCTCGGTCTTCCAAGTAGCTGGAACTACAGGCATGTGCCACGATGACCAGCTAATTTTTGATTTACTGTAGAGATGGGGTCTCGCCAAGTTGCCCAGGCTAGTCTCGAACCCGTGAGCTCAGAAAATCCTCACACCTAGGCCTCCCAAAGTCTGGGATTCCAGGTGTAAGCCACCACACCCGGCCATGCCACAAACTTTAAAAGTCCTGCAAAACAGCAACCCCCTCAGATCCCCTCCCACCCTGGGAACTTTTCTATTGTCTCAATAAATCCTGCTATATATATATACTTTAAAGTCCTATAAAACAAAGGAGATGAATAAGAAGAAGGCCTTACTTGGGCACAAAGAAATAAGGGAGGTACAGAGGGAACAAAGAAAAACAGATCATCATAACAGGACCAAAGAGGAAAAAGTGACCTTCAAAGGGACAATAACAAGCCGATACCTGGCTTCTCAGCAGAAACAGGGAGCAAGAAGACAACAGACTGATGTGCCTGGAGATGAAAGAGCACAACACTCAGCACAGGATTCTACACTTAGCACATACACCCTTCCAGATCGGGGTGAAATTAGGACACTTTCCGACAAATGAGAATAATGTAAAGGAAGTCGTTACCGGCAGTCACACACTGCCTTTCATTCTTCGTGGAGAAAGAAAATGACCCAGATGGAGAGGGAAAGTCAGAGACTCAGGAAGGAATGGAAAACAGCAAATCCAGTAAGGAGGAGGCAAAATCTAAACATCTGGCTGCATAAAACCGTGTGCTGTGTAATTTATTTATTTACATTTTTTTTTTTTTTTTTTTAGTTTTAGTTTGAGTCGCTGTCGCCCACGCTGGAGTGCAGTGGCACACTCATGGCCACTGCAGCCTCAACCTGCTGGGTTCAGGTGATCCTTCCACCTCAGTCTTTCAAGTAGCTGGAACTACAGGCATGAGCTACCATGTCTGGCAAATTTTTTGATTTATTGTAGAGATGAGGTCTCACCAAATTGCCTGGGTTGGTCTCGAACCCATGGGCTCAGGCGATCCTCTCACCTCAGCCTTCCAAAGTGCTGGGATTATAGGCATGAACCACCATGCCCGAACTGTGTTGTGTGATTTAAACCAGAAAGGATTGAAATAAATGACAACAATGAGGAAACTAGGGCTGCCGTGTTCTCAAGTTCTTGCACTGTCCAAGGTACATTATCATTAGACTTTACTAAAACATGGATGCGTGTTTTAAGCTCTAGAGTAACCACTTCAAAACGAAGAAAAGAAGTCGGGTTCGGTGGCTCAGCCTGTAATCCCGCACCTTGGGAGGCTGAGGTGAGTGGACTGACTGAGCCCGCGGGTTCGAGACCCGCCTGGGCAACTTGGAGAGACCTCATCTCTACAA
>NW_007074567.1:20001-24636 GCF_000164805.1 Carlito syrichta | reverse complement strand
AAAAAAAAAAAAAAACTAAGAAAAGAGCCGGGTGTAGTGGCTCACACCTGTAATCCCAGCACTTTGGGAGGTGGAGGCAGGAGGATTGCCTGAGCTCAGGAGTAGAGACCAGATAAGCAACATGGTGAGACCTTGTCTTTAGAGAAAAAAGATTATCCTGGTGGCACATGCCTGTGATTCCAGCAACTTGGAAAGCTGAGGCGGAAGGATCATCTGAGCCCAGCAGGTAGAGGCTGCAGTGGCAGTGAACGTGCCACCATACTCCAGCCTGGATGACAGAGACTCTGACTCGAAAAAAATAAAAAATAAACAACAACAAAAAACCCTAAGGGCACCTAGGATGCTTTTGTCTTATTACTTACAACTACATGTAAGTCTACAATTGTCTCAAAAAGTTTCATTTAAAAAGAAAAAAGAGCCGGGCTCCGTGGGTTAGCCTCTAATCCCTCGCTTGGGAAGGCTGAGGTGAGTGGATTGCCTGAGCCTGCGGGTTCGAGACCCGCCTGGACAACTTGGCAAGACCTCATCTCTACAATAAATCAAAAAATTAGCTGGGCGTGGTAGCACGCACCTATAGTTCCAGCTACTCGGAAGGCTGAGGCGAAAGGATCGCCAGAGCCCAGCAGGTCGAGGCTACAGTGGCCGGGAGCGATCACTGCACTCGTCTGGGTGACAGAGTGAGACTCCAACTAAAAAAAAAAGAAAAGAAAAGAAAAAAGGCCGGGTTCAGTGGCTCAGCCTGTGATTCCAGCACTTTGGGAAGCCGAGGCGAGTGGATTGCCTAAGCCTGCAGGTTCCAGACTAGCCTGGGCAACGTGGCAAGACCTTGTCTCTACAATAAGTAAAAGAATTAGCCAGGTGTGGTAGCATGCGTCTGTAGTTCAGCTACTTGGAAGACTGAGGCAGAAGGATCTCCGGAGCCCAGCAGGTCAATGTTGGGGTGGTCGTGAGCGTACCACTGGACTCCAGTCTGGGCAACAAAGTAAGACACCAACTCAAAACAAAAAAAAAAAAACAAAAACAAAAAACAAAAAGAAAATAAGGCCATGGTGAAGGGATTGCCTGAGTCCACGGGTCTGAGAACAGCCTGAGCAACCTGGCGAGACCTCATCTCTACAATAAAAAATCAGCCAGGTGTGGTAGTATGAGCCTGTAGTTCCAGCTACTTGGAAGGCTGAGATTAAAGGATTGCTTGACCCCAGCTGGTCGACGCTGGGGTGGCAGTGAGTGTGCCACTGCACTCCAGCCTGAGTGACGGAGTAAGATTCCAACTCAAAACAAAACTAAAAAAAGATAAATTTGACTTCATCAAAATTAAAAATTTGCATCAAAGAACATGATAAAGAGAGTAAAAGACAACCTACAGAATGGAAGAAAACCACATATTTGATAAGGAATTGATACCTAGAATACATATAAAGAACGCCTAAAACTCAACCACAACAAAGAATTCAATTCAAAAACAGGCAAAGGACTTGGCCAGACATTCCTCTCAAGAAGACACACACATAGTCAATAAACACATGACAAGCCGAGCTCGGTGGCTCAGCCAGGAATCCCGCGCCTTTGGGAGGCTGAGGTGACTGGACTGCCTGAACCCGCGGGTTCAAGACCTGCCCAGGCAATTTGGCGAGCTCTCATCTATACAATAAATCAAAAAATTAGCTGGGCGTGGTGGCGTGTGCCTGTAGTTACAGCTACTTGGAAGGCTGAGGCGGAAGGATCGCCGGAGTCCAGCAGGTCGAGGCTGCAGTGGCCAGGAACGGCCACTGCACTCCAGTCTGGGTAACAGAATGAGACTCCAACTCAAATTTTAAAAAAAAACCACACACACATGACAAGATGTTCACAATTATTAAGGAAATGCGAATCAAAGCTGCAATGAGACACAATTTCACAACCATCGGGATGGTTATCATTAAAACACACACACAGAAAAAATAACCAGTGTTAGTGAGGATGTGGGAAAATTGGAACCTTTGTACATTGCTGATAGGAATGAAAAATGGTGCAGTTGCTGAGGAAAACAATTGGGTGGTCCTCAAAAAATTGAAACTAGGCTGGGCTCAGTGGCTCAGCCTGTGATCCCTGCACTTTGGGAGGCCAAGGTGAGTGGATTGCCTGAGCCTGCGGTTCAATACCAGCCCGGGCAACTCGGCAAATCCTCATCTCTACAATATATCAAAACTTAGCCGGGCGTGGTGGTGCGTGCCTATAGTTCTGGCTACTTGGAAGGCTGAGGCGGAAGAATCCCCGGAGTCCAGCAAGTCGACAGGGTGGCCGTGAGTGTGCCACTGCACTCCAGCCTGGGCGACAGAGTGAGACTCCAACTCAAAAAAAAAAACCCAAAAATTAAAAATAGAACTGCTACATAACCCAGCAATTCTACTTCCTAGGTATATGCCCAAGTGAACTAAAAGCAGAGATTCAAATAGGTACTTGTACACCAATGTTCACAACAGTGTTAATCACAATAGTCGAAAGGTGGAAACAACCCAAGTGTCCATTATGAGCAGAAGATATACACACACACACACACACACACACACACACACACACACACACACACACACACACACACGAATATTATTCAGCAATAAAAAGAAGCACAGGGTCAGGCTTGGTGGCTCAGCCTGTAATCCCGCGCTTTGGGAGGCCGAGGTGAGTGAATTGTCTGAGCCTGTGGGCTCAAGAACCACCTGGGCAACTTGGCCAGACCTCATCTCTTCAATAAATAAATACAAAAAATTAGCCGGGTGTGGTAGCGCGCGCCTGTAGTTCCAGCTACTTGGAAGGCTGAGGCGGAAGGATCACCGGAGCCCAGCAGGTTGAGGCTGCGGTGGCCGGGAGCGGCCACTGCACTTCTGTCTGGGCGACAGAGTGAGACTCCAACGCAAAAAAAAAAAAAAAAAAGTGGCTTGGTGTGGTGGCTCACACCTATAATTCCAGCACTTTGGGAGGCCAAGGTAAAAGGGTTGCCTGAGCCCACGGGTTTGATACCAGCCTGGGCAACCTGGTGAGACCGCATCTCTACAATAAATAAAAATAAATTAGCTGGGTGTGGTGACGTGTGCCTGTAATTCCAGCTACTTGGAAGGCTAAGGCAGAAGGATTGCCTAAGCCCAGCAAGTCGAGGCCATGATGGCCGGGAGCGTGCCACTGCCCTTCAGCCTAGGGAACAGAGTGAGACTCTGACTCAAAAAAAAAAAGTTCTGATAAAAGATCACCACATGATTTTGGGTATATAAACCAAAAAAAATTGAATGACCCTGCTATACCAAAACTCCCTCCCATCTCCATCAACTATCTCTATGCACTGTTTTATTGAATTCATATATATAAAACAAAAAGGCAGACGTGGTACTGATGGCTGTGGTTTTTTTTTTTTTTACTTGTTTGAGTCGGAGACTCACTCTGCAACCCAGGCCGGAGTGCAGTGGCACCCTCATGGCTACTGCAGTCTCTACCTGTTGGGCTCAGGCGATCCTTCTGCCTCAGCCTTCCAAGAAGCTGGAACCGCTGTGCTGGGACTGAAGCCTGTCTTACTTTGACAGTACTGTCCATCCAAGTGGGGATGGGAATGATATCCCATTGAGATGCATTTCAAGAAATTCTTACTTTTGTATAACAATTACTCAAAAACTGTGGAATGCATTTATTTTGATCAACTGTGTACAGAGTGAGACAATAACCTCAAAATAAAGATTAAAAATAGTTTCAAAGTCTCAGCAAAACTAAAAATTTTTAATATTACACTTACTTGGTTGCAAAGGAATAGAATAGGATAATGAATGAGATTTTCAAACACTTAATATATCGCAACAGGACAAGATTCTGTGAGAGAAGTAAAATGAAAATACAAGTTCAATTTTTTTTTTTTGAGTCACAGTTTCACTCTGTCGCCCAGGCTAGAGTGCAGTGGCACACTCACAGCCACTGCAGCCTTGACCTGCTGGGCTCAACAATCCTCCCACCTCTGCCTTCCAAGTAGCTGGAACCACAGGCATGTGCCACTATGCCCAGCTAGTTTTTTGATTTATTGTAGAAACAAGGTCTTGCCATACTGCTCAGGCTGGTTTTGAACCCTTGAGCACAGGCAGTTCTCTCGCCTCAATCTTCCAAAGTGCTGGGATTATCGGCTTGAGCTACCGCGCACAAGTTCAATTTAAAAAAACTGATGTATAATTTGTATTTATTCATATTGCTTATTTTTTATTAATTTTGCATTTTTTTTGAGTCAGAATCTCACTCTGTCACCTAGGCTGTAGTGCAATGGCACACTCAGGGCCGCTACAGCCTCAATCTGCCAGGCTCAGGCAATCCTTCCACCTCAGCCTTCCAAGTAGCTGGAAGTACAGGCATGTGCCACCATGCCTGGCTGATTTTTTGATTTATTGAAGGAACAAGGTCTCAGAATGTTGCCCAGGCCGATCTCGAACTCGTGGGTTCAAACAATCCTCTCTCCTCTGCCTCCCAAAGTGCTGGGATCACAGGGGTAAGCCAATGCACCCAGCTATTCATAATGTATAAAAGAAAGTAGATATTAGTCAGGCTCGGTGGCTCAGCCTATAATCACGCGCCTTTGGGAGGCTGAGGTGAGTGGATTGCCTGAGCCTGCGGGTTCGAGATCCGCCT
>NW_007074567.1:12008-19981 GCF_000164805.1 Carlito syrichta | reverse complement strand
CGGCCACTGCACTCCAGTCTGGGCGACAGAGTGAGACTTCAACTCAAAAAAAAAAAAAAAGTAGATATTAAGCCAGGCATAGTGGCTCATGCCTGTAATTCCAGCAATTTGGGAGGCAGAGGCAAGAGGATTACCTGAGCCCAGAGGTTTGATACCAGAAATTAGCCGGGCATAATAGCACCTGTCTGTGGTTCTAGCTACTTGGAATGCTGAAGCAGAAGGATCACCTGAGTCTAGCAGGTCGAGGCTACAGTAGCCATGAGTCTGCCGCCCCACTTCAGCCTGGGTGACAGTGACACTCCAACTCAAAAAAAGAAAGTGAACAGCTGGGCTCGGTGGCTCAGCCTGTAATCCTGCGCCTTGGGAGGCTGAAGTGAGTGGACTGCCTGAGCCCCCGGGTTCCAGACCCGCCTGGGCAACTTGGAGACCTGATCTCTACAATAAATCGAAAAATTAGCTGGGTGTGGTAGCGCACGCCTGTAGTTCCTGCTACTTTGAAGGCTGAGGCGGAAGGATTTCCAGAGCCCAGCGGGTCCCAGCGGGTCGAGGCTGCAGTGGCTGGAGGCGGCCACTGCACTCCAGTCTGGGTGACAGAGACTCCAACTCAAAAAAAAAAGAAAGTGGACATTAAATTACAATAATATTTAGATTCCACTAAATGTTTTAAGAGTACAAAACAATTTTAATATTCGAAATATAATATATTTAGTTGGGCATGGTGGCATGTGTCTGTAGTCCTAGTTACTCAGGAGGCCCAGGTGGACGGATGACCTTAGCCCAGGAAGTCGAGGCTACAATGATCAGTGATTGTGCCACTGCACTCCAGCCTGGACAACAAAGGGAGACCCCGTCTCAAAAAATAAAAATAGCCGGGCTCAGTGGCTCAGCCTGTAATCCCGCGTTTTGGGAGGCCGAGGTGAGTGAATTGCCTGAGCCCACGGGTTTGAGACCTGCCTGGGCAACTTGGCGAGACCTCATCTCTACAATAAATCAAAAAATTAGCCAGGCGTGGTAGTGCACGCCTGTAGTTCCAGTTACTCAGAAGGCTGAGGCGGAAGGATCGCCGGAGCACAGCAGGTTGAGGCTGCAGGGGTCGGGAGCGGCCATGGCACTACAGTCTGGGTGACAGAGTGAGACTCCAACTCAAAAAAAAATAAAAATAAAAATAAACAGAATTAAATAAAATATGCTACAAATCATATCCTCTGCAAATATTTAAACTTATGACAAGTTTTATTTCTATTTTTTGAGTTGGGGGTGTCTCACTCTGTCACCCAGGCTGGAGTGCAGTGGTGCAGTCACAGCACACTCGATCTCAGACTCCTAGGTTTAGGCAATTCGCCCACCTTAGCCTCTTGAGTAGCTGGGACTTCAGGTGTACACCATCACAACTGGCTAATTTTTAATCTTCTTGCAGAGATGAGGTCTTGCTATGTTTCCTAGGCTGGTCTTGAATTCCTGGGCTCAAGTGATCCTCCTGCCTCAGCCTCCCAAAGTGCTGGGAGTATAGGCATGAGCCACCACACAAGGCAGTATAACAACTTATTTTTATTTACTTGTTTATTTTTTGAGTTGGAGTCTCACTCCGTTGCCCAGGCTGGAGTGCAGTAGCATGCTCACAGCCACTCCAGCATTGACCTGCTGGACCCTGGTAATTCTTCCACCTCAGTCTTCTAAGTAGCCGGAACTACATGCACATGCTACCATACCTGGCTAATTTTTTATTTATTGTAGAGACGAGGTCTCACCAAGTTGCCCGGGCTGGTCTCAAACCCGCGGGTTCAGGCAATCCACTCACCTTGGCCTCCCAAATTGCTGGGATTACAGGCTGAGTCACAGAGCCTGGCCTGACAATTTAAATATATACATAAATATTTTTAGAGACAGGGTCTCACTATGTCTCCCAGGCTGGGTGGTTTTTGTTTTGTTTGTTTGTTTTTTTGAGTTGAAGTCTCATTCTGTCACACAAGTGGCAGGGCTTTGGAATGCTCCTGGCCACTGTAGCCTTGACCTGCTGGGTTCAGGCGATCCTTCTACCTCAGCCTTTCAAGTAGCTGGAACTACAGTCATGTACTACTATGCCCTGCTAATTTTTTGATTTATTGTAGAGATGAGGTCTCGCGAAGTTGTCCAGGCTGGTCTCAAACCCACGGGCTCAGGCAATTCTCTCACCTCGGCCTCCCAAAGTCCTGGGATTATAGGCGTGAGCCACCATTTCCAAGCTTTCGGGCTGGTTTTGAACTCCTGTGCTCAAGTGATCCTCCCACCTCAGTGTCCCAAAGTGCCTGGATTACAGGTGTGAGCAACCAGGCCTGGCCAATATCAACTTTTAAAAAGTGTGAAAAGATATAAAATTTCAGAGTGCAGCCATCATCAAAAAAGAAGCTTATAGCCCACTGCTGCAGCCTCCACACAAGATTCCCAAAACAATGGGGACTGAGGAGCTTCCTTACCTCCTGGGCCCTGTGCTCCAGCCACCAGGCACTTGGAGTTCTGGTTACCTTGAGCCACTGAACCTCACAGCACAGCAAGAGCTATCTTTTTTTTTTTTGAGTTGGAGTCTCACTCTGCCGCCCAGACTGGAGTGCAGTGGCCGCTCCCGGTCACCGCAGCCTCTACTTGCTGGGCTCCGGCGATCCTTCTGCCTCAGCCTTCTGAGTAGCCGTAATTATAGGCATGCGCTACCACGCCCAGCTGATTTTTTTATTTATTACAGAGATGAGGTCTCGCTGCCTAGGCGGGTCTCAAATCCGCGGGCCCAGGCAATCCACTCACCTCAGCCTCCCAAAGGTGTGGGATTACAGGCTGAGCCACCAAGCCCGGCTAGCAAGATCTATCTTATGTCTGCTTGTAAGACAGCAGCGCTCAGGGAGTGTCTGTCTGAATGTGCATCTCTTCAGATGAAGTGAGTAAAGAACACAAAAAAGAGAAAAGTTCAAAAGGCATTTCTCTAGTTCAATGAAGGAAGAGGCATTTTTTGGGAAACAATGGACAGAAAATCCTAAGCGTTCTATGGTAGTACTAGCAGGGCCAAGCAGAATGGTTCCTGGAGCTGAATGCGAGGTGGATGGAGGAAGGCAAAACAATTTCATTTCAGACTGAAAACCTGATGAAGTGCAGGATCCTCTCAGTCCTACGACCTCTCAAGCCACCAACAATGCCAACCACCAGCTACCTACAATCGTAATTTTCTTTTTTTTTTTGAGTTGGAGTCTCACTCTGTCACCCAGACTGGAGTGCAGTGGCCGCTCCCAGCCACCGCAGCCTCGATCTGCTGGGCTCCGGCGATCCTTCCACCTCAGCCTTCCAAGTACTTGGAACTATAGGCGCACGCTACCACACCCAGTTGATTTTTTGATTTATTGTAGAGATGAGGTCTCACCAAGTGGCCCAGGCGGGTCTCGGACCCACAGGTTCAGGCAATTCCCTCACCTTGGCCTCCCAAAGTGCTGGGATTACAGGCTGAGCCACCGAGCCCGGCCAGTCTTTTTTTTGAAAGCAGGATTTATTGAAAGGAAAGAAAAGCTCCCACAGTGGGAGGGGAACTGAAGAGGTTACCCTACAATCATAATTTAAGCCACTGTCATAGATGTGTCTGTTACTTGTAGTTAAACCCCATTTCTAACAGTTCCAGAGCGATCTGTACCTTGCTTTTTATTTTATTTTTGAATTGGAGTCTCACTCTGTCGCCCAGACTGGAGTGCAGTGGCCGCTCCTGGTCACCGCAGCCTCGACCTCCTGGGCTCCGGCGATCCTTCCGCCTCAGCTTTCCTAGTAGCTGGAACTGCAGGCGCGCGCTAATTTTTTTGATTTATTGTAGAGATGAGGTCTCACCAAGTTGCCCAGGAGGGTCTCAAACCCGCAGGCTCAGGCAATCCACTCACCTCAGTCTCCCAAGGCGCGAGATTACAGGCTGAGCCACTGAGCCCGAGTCACCGAGCCCGGCTTGTACCTTGCTTTTTAAAAAAGGAGCTAAATTAGTCAGGCATGGTGGCACGTGCCTGTAGTTCCAGCTACTTGGGAGGCTGAGGCGGAAGGATCACCTGAGCCCAGCATGGCAACGCTGGGGTGGCCGTGAGCATGCCACTGCACTCCAGCCTGGGTAATGAGTGAGACTCCAACTCCAACACAAAAAAAAAAAGGGAGCTAGACTGAACTCATTTTTATGAAAAATAAGCCTACATTATCTTTAAAAAAAAAATTTGAAAGTCCTAAGACAGAATAATGTGACACAATGTGACTCGGGGGAGATAAGGTTATTATGAAGCACTGTCTGAGTGGGTGGCACTTGAAGCGAGACTGAACAGATGAGAAGAAGCCAAGTGGGCATGAAGAGCCAGGAGGCAGTGTCCCAGACAGCGGGAACATCAAGTGCAAAGGTCCTGAGGCGAGAAGGCAGCCAGAGAGGCTGGAACAAAATTCACAGAGAGGACTGGAAACACACCAAGGGCCAGATTGTCTAGACATAACCCCAGGCTGGGGCAACTGAGTGAAAGCTGAAGAAAGCAACCCAGATGCTGCTAACAGCACGTGTGGAGGCATGGTGCCGAAAGAGAGGAGGAGCTGAGGGCCAGGCAGCTGAGGCAACACAAGGCTAGTGTGGGCTCCAGAACGAGAAGAAGACAGCCAGAAGGGACCCGAGAGCAGGGTGATGGAGAAGGCTAGGATGCTGGCCAACAGCATAAGCCATGGCAGCGCTGGGATGAGGCAGGCCGGGGCAGGAGCAGGCTCTGCTCTAAGCTGTAACCTAGCTCCCAATTACTCCCCTTCCACCCCTCTCCTGACCTCGACAGCCTTGGTGTGTGATATTGGTCACTGCTCGCGTACTACAAGCCCATGATACCTCAGGCTTCCTGACCTCTGGCAAAGGTCACAGAAACTAAACCTGCTGACAAGCCCCGTCCCTCCATACCACTGATGACAAGACCGTCAACTGAGCACTGGGGAAGAGTTCTCAGGGGTTCCTCTACTGTCCAAAGGAAGATGCTAAAGTGTATCGGACAAATTGCTGGGCTTGGAGATCAGACAGATCAGAGTTTAAGTGCCGTTTATGCCATTATGCATGAAGTCATGAAAGCCATCTATTCCAAACAGCCTGCTTGAGAACTAAATGCAGTAAGGCATGGCAAGATCAGGGCCTAACACACAGCAAAACAGCCAGTAAAGAAAGATCCAGTTCAGCCGGGAACAGTGGCTCACGCCTGTAATCCCAGCACTCTGGGAAGCAGAGGTGAAAGGGTCGCCTGAGCCAAGGAATTCGAGACCAACCTGGGCAACTTGGTGAGACCTTGTTTCCACAATAAATCAAAAAACTAGCTGGGCACGGTGGCTGGGCATGGTGCTACCATTGGAAGGCTGAGGCAGAAGGATCACCTGAACCCAGCAGGTTGAGGCTGCAGTGGCTGTGAGCGAGCCACGCACTCCAGCCTGGGTGACAGAGTGAGACTCTGAACCCCGCCCCCCAAAAAAGATCCCATTCGTTCTATTCTTCCCACTATCGAGAGAGGTTCAATTCAGCTCTGCTACTTTCCTGGCTATGTGATTTTGGGAAAGGCACTTTTAATTGAGACATTCTTAGTAAAACGGAGACACATGACTGACCCCACATGGCTTTTGAAGGAAGTAAGTGAGGAAGGCGAGAAGTGTCAAGCACAGCACACAATAACGACTCCCCCAGTATCGGCGGGTGTGACCAAGAGAGGGACGGGGGAGTGAGGCGCAAGCGATAAACCAGGCTCAGGTCTCGGCTGCTGGGAGACAGGGAACGGTGGTTTTGCGAGCCGCACACCTCTCCTCTGGGAAACCCCTCACCTGGTGGTTCCAGATGGAGCCCTCCTTGCTGCGCTCGTCGGGGGTCAGACGCACATACTGGCTCGTGAGCATAGTGCTGCCCTGGAAGTCCCAGAGGGGCATGGAGCTGGAACCGACCCCTGTGGGCAGACGGGCAGGGGCAGGTGCGTAAGAGGCCGTGCCAGAGCCGGCCTCGCCAGCGGCGGGAAACTCACGGAGCGGCTCTGCTCAGGAGCGAGGGCACGCCTTCCCCAGCCCCGGCCGGCCTCGCCCTCGCCCTCGCCCTCGCCCCTCACGCGTTCCCGCCGAGGGCCTCACCTTGGTAGGGCTTGATGAGCGAATGCTCTCGCTTGAGGTGTTCACTGTTGCCGTCGGTTATATCTGCGGCCACCGGGCCCAGCAACAGAAGGAGGAGGAGAGGTGCAGCGGGGCCAGGGCCGGGGCCGGGAAGCCCAGGCCTCCCCAGGCACCGCCGGCCCCAGCCCCAGCGCCAAGTCCAGCCTTCCGCCGCCATTCTCCTCTCCTCTCAGCCACTTCCGCCCCGGGACTTCCGCCTTCCGGGTGTCCCATCGAATGGCCTCCGGCCGGAAGCCTTTCAATCCCAGGGTCGCCGGGGAGTTAAAAGGCGAGACCTCCCTCGCAGCTGCGGAGGTGGCAGCTTTAATGGCCGGGCAACCCCCCATCCTAGTCGAGTGCCGTTCCATCTCCCTGGCGTCTCCAAGGCACCTGTCGGCCAGCCCCAGCAATGGGGACTTATGAGCGACAAGAGCTGTCACCAATCACCGAACAGCACGTTAGGCCCGTGAGCCAATGAGGAGCCGAGGAATGGCTTGGGCCGGCGGGCAGCGGGAGGGCCGTCCGCGAAGCGGGGCATGCTGGAACTTGTAGTTCTCGTGGCTCGCTCGAGGGGGCTGGCCGCGCGAGGACGCCAAGGCTCTCTGCCCCCCGCCAGGAGTCGCGGGAATAATTTCCAAGTCCGGGGAAAAGGAGCTCCAAACTGAAGGTGGAGGCCCGGATCCCAACTCCCACGCCGCCTTGGACTTACCGGGTGGCCCCGAGCGGCCTTCAAGCCGTCTCTTGCTTCATCCGCCCCAGCTCCACGCCTTCGGAATTAGAAGTTTTTGGACTTCCGTTACTGGAGGGCCTCCACGCCCCCCGAGGCCAGCAGCAAGTTGCAGCTGAAGCCAGAGGAGAAGACCCAGATCCTGGTCTGGGACCCCAGTGGTGGCTGGAGCCCATCGGAGCCAAAAGCGCTGTGGTGCCACGCAGGCAGGGCCCAAGAAAGCTGGCCCAATCAGAGGAGAAAACTGCGGCCCGCCGCGGGGCAGAGCTCTGTGTGTTACTTGCTGATACGGTTTTCATAAGTGACCTGACTACCAACAATAGTTTTAAGTCAGGATCCTCACCATGAAATATCCAGATTTCCAGTTTTTTACCAAAAATTGGTAGGTCTATGCCCACATTCCCACAAGAGAACACAGGGCTGGAGCTGGGCGAGACTGCCCCCTTGCAGACTCCTTTCTCCTCCCCGCCAGTCTCCACCCGCCGCGCATTTACAGCACTTGCCTGGCCCCTCTGGACACTGGAATGAATGACTCCTGTTACAGGGTGGAATGTTGGTGGGTTGCTCCTTTTATTTCAAGAAGCTGCCTTTTGGCCTGGTGCAGTGGCTCACGCCTGTAATCCCAGCACCTTAGGAGACTGAGACAAGAGGATTGCTTGAGCTCAGGAGTTCGAGACCAGCCTGGGCAACATAGCAAGACCTCGTCTCTACAAAAAATTCAAAAAAATTAACCATGGCACGTGACTGTAGTCCCAATTACTCGGAAGGCTGAGGAAGAAGGATCGCCTGAGTCCAGGAGGTTGAGCATGCAGTGCAGTGAGCTGTGATTGTGCCGCTGCACTCCAGCATGAGCATCAGAATGACCCAACTCAAAAAAGAAAAAAGAAAATTTGTTCTAGAACCTGGAGTCAGGTCCTGAAGAATAAGCAGGAGTTTACTAGGAAGGGAAAGGCATTGTCAGCAAAGGGAACCGGAGATGCAAAGCTAGGGCAGGACACCTGAAGTATTAGAAACACAAGCAGTCTGGAATGGCTCAGAAGTCCAGGGGCTGAGCAGGGGGAGTGGCTGAGGCCGAACTAGAAGGGCCTTCTAGCCGGGCACGGTGGCTCAGCCTGTAATC
>NW_007074567.1:3655-11368 GCF_000164805.1 Carlito syrichta | reverse complement strand
ATTGTAGAGATGAGGTCTCGCCAAGTTGCCCAGGCGGGTCTCGAACCCACAGGCTCAGGCAATCCACTCACCTTGGCCTCCCTAAGTGCTGTAATTGCAGGCTGAGCCACCAAGCCCGGCCGAATTCTTTTTTTTTTTAAGTAGGCATCTGACTCTGTCACCCAGGCTGGAGTGCAGTGGCACGCTCATGGCCACCACCGCCTCAACCTGCTGGACTCAAGTGATCCTTCTGCCTCCGTTTTCCAAGTAACTGGAACTACAGGCGTGTGCTGCCACACCCGGCTAATTTTTTTATTTATTGTAAAGACAAGGTCTCACCATGTTGCTCAGGCTAGTCTCGAACCCCTGGACTCAGGCAGTCCTCGCCTCTGCCTCCCAAATGCTGGGACAGGTGTGAGCCACCGCGCCCAGCCTTTTTTTTTTTTTAAAGTAGGAGTCTCACTCTGTCGTCCAGGATGGAGTGCAGTGGCATACTCACAGCCACTACAGCCTCAGACCTGCTGGGCTCAGCCATCCTTCCACCTCAGCCTTCCAAGTAGCTGGAACCACAGGCATGTGCCACCACACCTGGCTAATTTTTCTATTTATTGTAGAGATGAGGTCTCGCCATATTGCTCAGGCTGGTCTCAAACTCCTGAGCTCAGGCAGTCCTCTTGCCTCCACCTCCCAAAGTGCTGGGATGGCAGACGTGCAAGACTAAATTCTTATGACCAGGAGAAAGAGGGCGAGGCCTAAGGTCTCCACAGAGAAGGAGGGTCGGAAGTCCCAGCTGGAGGCAAGACATAGTGACTAACCCCCTGTGGAGAGCCAGGAAGAGAGAAGTTGGGACTGATGTTGTGTGGAGCAGAAGTACTGCAGCGTGCTCTTAGCATGGAGGAAGCTGGATGAGGGCTAGGAGATGGGAGGGCCAGGGTGATCCAGGGATGCTGCGGTCAGAGCTGGAAGGGCATCCCCAGAGGAGAGGTGCAGGGGTCCCAGGAGAGCTTGTGGCTGGTCCTTCGGGGGGAGGAAGATAAGCTGCTAGCACCTGGGCTAGGGGTGACCCAGGCCCAGCACACTCGCAGCTCAGCAGATCTCTGACAGGATGCATGGCCTTGAGCAACTGACTCCTCTCTGAGTCTCAGTTTCCCAATCTGTAAAACAGGAATGATGAACACCACTCACAAGGTGGTTATGAGGATCAGCTTAAGTCACTTTGGGTGCGGACTCTGTAAACTGTGAAGCTCCCTATGGAGCCTAGGCCCAGATCCATGGCATAGCACACAGGCAGGCTCCACTCATATCACACACCCTGTGACCCATTATAGGCACATTGGCACAGTCACACCCATTAATAAGACCACCACTGGCCCGGCACAGTGGCTCAGCCTGTGATCCCAGCACTTTGGGAGGTCAAGGCAAGAGGACTGCCTGAGCCCAGGGATTCGAGACCAGCCTGGGCAGCTTGGTGAGACCTTGTCTCTACAATAAATCACAAAAACTAGCCGGGTGTGGTAGCATGCACCTGCAGAAGGATTGCCTTATTGTCCACACTGTGGTGGCCATGAGTGTGCCACTGCACTCCAGCCTGGGTGACAAGGGTGAGACTACAACTCAAAAAAGAAAAAAGAAAAAAGACCAACACTGGCCGAGGCAAGAGAATCACTTGAGGCCAGGAATTCAAGACTAGTATGGGCAACATACTGAGTCCCCATCTCTACAAAAAAATTAGCCAGATGTAAAGGCATGCACCTATATTCCCAGCTACTTGGGAGGCTGAGGCAGGAGAATCACTTGAGCCCAGAAGGTCAAGGCTGCAGTAAGCTGTGATCACACCACTGCACTCCAGCTTGGATGACAGAGTAAGACCCTGTCTAAAAAAAAAAAAAAAAAAAAAAAAAAAGGCCAGGTGTGGCGGCTCATGCCTGTAATCCCAGCACTTTGGGAGGCAAAGGTGGGAGGATTATTTGAGGCCAGGGGAGTTTGGGACCAGCCTGGGCAAGATAGCGGGACTTCATCTCTACAATAAAATAAAAAATTAGCTGGGTGTGGTAGCACGTGCCTGTATGCCCAGCTACTTGGGAAGCTGAGACAGAAGATCACCTGAGCCTAGCAGGTCAAGACTGTAGTGGCCATGAGCATGCCACTATACTCCAGCCTGGGCAACAGAGTGAGACTCTGACTCAAAAGAGAAGAAAAAAGAAAGAACAGCTCAAATCAGGGTGGTGGGTGCCTTGAGGGTTCTGAGTAAGCCCACACTTAGCACAAGATACAAGTCCTTGGCCAACCCAGTGTCTCAAGCCTGTAATCCCAGCACTTTGGGAGGCTGAGGCGAGAGGATTGCCTGAGCCCGCAGGTTGGAGACCAGCCTAGGCAACATGGCGAGACCTTGTCTCTGCAATAAATCAAAAATTAGCCAGGCGTGGTAGCGTGCACCTGTAGTTCTGGCTACTTGGAAGGCTGGGGTGGAAGGACCGCCTGAGCCCAGCAGGTCGACACTGGGGTGGCTGTGAGTATGTCACTGCACTCCAGCCTCGGCGATGGAGTGAGACTCCAACTCCAAAAAAAAAAAGGCCAGGCTCAGTGGCTCAGCCTGTAATCCCAGAAATTTGGGAGGCCGAGGCGAGTGGATTTCCTGAGCCCGTGGGTTCAAGACCCACCTGGGCAACTTGGTGAGACCTTGTCTCTACAATAAATCAAAAATTAGCCGGGCGTGGTAGCATGCACCTGTAGTTCCATCTACTTGGAGGGCTGAGGTGGGAGGATTACTGGAGCCCAGCAAGTCGAGGCTGTGGAGACCAGGATTGTGCCACTGACTCTAGCCTGGGCGACAGAGTGAGACTCCAACTCAAACAAAAAAGAAAAAGAAGATACAAGTCCTTGCAATGGGGACATGCATGTGTGAGCAAAAGGTAGACTGAGAATTCTGGTTAAAGCACCAGGGCTGAGAGGACAGGGTGCCACTGTTCAGCCAACCCTACTTGCTGTGAACTGAAGTTCGTGTCCCCCACGCTTCATATGTTGAAACGCTAACCTCTTATGTGACAGTATTTGGAGATGGGGCCTTGGGATGCCATTAGCCATGTGACCCCCCCCATGCTGGGATCAGTGCCCTTCCAAGAAGACACGGGAGAGAGCTGCCTTCCTTTCTCTTGCCTCTCTGCACATGGGGACAGCAGAAGCCTGCACCTGCCCCCTGCATGCAGGGGACGGTGCATGCATATTATAGGTGCCCTTTACAAGGGAGAGCTCTGTGCTCGTGGCATGCACACCTGAATGGTCTGTGTGTGCATGGCTACAGGTCTGCGCACCTGGGCACACGCCTGGGAAGTCAGCCTGTAGGTGTCTGGGGACAGGTACTCTGCCCAAACACAACTGCTGGGGAAGGGGTACTGGGCACACAGTAGGTATGAGAGGAATGTGTGCTAAGTTCATGTGTGGGCACACAGAGCCCAGTGCACGTGTATGCAGGAGTCCCTGCCGGGGGGGGGCAAAAGTGCCTGGGTCTGTTTACAAGTGCCCAGACCTGACCTTAGAGCTTCCTAGGTTGGATCAGGCCAGGCTGGGCTCCTCCCTGGGCACACTGTGGCCTCTGCCATGTGTTGGTGCCCATGTGGGATGCTGCAAGGGTGTGTTGGCGGCGTGTGTGCGTGAACGTGCGTGTGCGTGTGTGTGTGCATGTGTGTGTGTGTGTGTGTGTGTAGGAAGAGGCGTTCGCTCTCTTAGACCTTGCTTCTTTCTGTGGTTTGGTTTCTATAGAGACACTTCCTGTGGCAGAGAAAAGAGGTAGTGAGCTGGTGTTTCAGGATGTGAGGGCCCGCAGGAGCCGAGCCGGGCCCTCTCCACTGCCTGCCTGCCACCGTGCAGGCTCTGGCCAGAGCTGCCCACAGTCCCCATGGTGGGCAGCCTCCGCGGCAGGGACCCGTGATCAGCAGCGGCATGCCAGGGAAGCCCAAGCACCTGGGCGTCCCCAACGGGCGCATGGTGAGTGCGGGCTCCGGGCCAGGGCCACGAGGGGGTGGGCACGCCCAGGGTGGAACCCAGAGATACTCCCGGCAGGTCCCGGCAAGAGCCCACAGGCTGGTGGCAGGCGGGAGAAGTTGTGTACAAACAGCAGCAGGTGGTGGTACCCGGTGTCCTCACCCAGGACCCTTCCAGATGGCCCTGCCGGGAGCTTGCTACAACCCTGGGGATGAGGCCAGAGCAGAGTGGGCAAGGCGTCTGGTCCAGCCCCGGCTGCTCCCTCACCTGCTCCCAGTGCTAGCCTCATCCAGGGCTGCATCCCAGGGCAGCAGGGAGAGCCGACTGCTCCTGGTTCCCTCCCATCCCCGAGTGGCCCAAGCCCCACACCTCATTCAGCTCAACCTTCCCCTCCTCACCTCCTGCCCCAGGTGTCCAAGGTCAGGCTAGCGGCAGCCCTCGCTGGGTCACTGCCCTCCAGCAGACCTGCCCCGGAGGCTTGCTGCCAGAATCCACGTTCTTGGGTAGCCCGGGATGGGTCAGCAGGGTCACATCAGGCTGATGCAGCTTCTGCCTGTTCTATTCCTGGGCTTCCAGGAAGGGCCAAGCGCTGGGATGCCCTGGCTGCAGCCACCCCGTGCCCTACACCCTCTCCCTGGGAGCTTAGCCCCTGACCAGAGCTGCCCTGGGAGGGTCCGTGTCTTCTCATTCATTCAGTAGACAGGGCAAGCTGTACTCGGCTTCCCTTCCCTCCCTAGGGTCCCACTGCTTGGCAGAGCCCCTCCTGACCCCCAACCAGAGCCCAGCCTAGGGGCAAAGCTAACGGCTCCAGAGACACCTGGGTTCCGGTCCTGGTTCTGTTTTCCCTTACTGAGCCTCAGTTTTCTCATCTGTAAAATGAGGGGATTGGAATGGATCTTGACGCCTTGCTGAGATGATTAAGTGGAATAATGAATGAGTCCCTTGACCCACTGTGAGGGCCGTGTCAATGTCAGCGCAATGCCTCCCACATTTCCAGCCTTTCCTCAAGGATGTGCCTCACCCTGTCCCCACCCCTAATCCCCAGGACCAGTCTCTCTGTCCTTCCTCCAGCATCTCTGTGTCGCCTGGCACCTCCCAAGCCACTCAGCCCCATCCTGCTGTCTCTCCCACCAGCCCAAATCTGCAAGTTCAAGGACCCATCCTCTTTATGCTCCCACCCTAGAGGCATGGCACTGAGCTCGCCCCTTGCTAGGTGTGCAGCCCAGGAAGCCACGGAATCTGACCCCAGGCCCACCCTGGGAGGGGAGCTGGACTGACAGTTCTGGAACAGCACCCAGAACTGCAGAGCAGCTGAGGGACCCGCAGACAGACCTGGCCTCCACCTCCCACTCCGTGTCAGCGCGTGGCTTTTCTACCACAAAGTCATTCGGAGGAGGGAGGGCACCCCCAAGCTCTGCCCCCAGTTCCTTCAAGCCCACGGATGCCCCGGCTCCTCTCAGAACTGTCACACACGAGTTTGTCTTTGCCCTTCCTGGGCCCTTTCTGCACACTCTGTGCTGCCTCTTGCAACCCCGCAGGGCACAGGCTGGCCGCTTGCTGGTCACCGGGCAGTTTCCTGAGGCCTGGCTGGGGCAGGGAGGGTGGACAGATGATGGTGTCTGTGGTGGGGATGTGGACGGAGAGGCGCTTGGGGCCAGGTGTCTGGTCCTGCCACAAGTCACCTCTCAGGGAAGGCTCAGAGGAGTGAAGGGCATGCCGGGGTCAGCTGGGGAGAGGAGAAGTCAGCATGTGACCTTCCCAGAACTGCCTGGCCCTGGTCCTCCCCCACCCCCCGCTGCCGCCCCCCGCCCGTCATTCCCTGCTGAGGCAGTTTCAGATGCCAGCCTCGCCTCTCTGCCACTCAGCTTGTCAGGCAGTTGCAGTGAAACCTGTCACTTAGAGACAGCTCCCAGCCCCCTCCCAGAGATGTCTTCACACAGCCCCACCGCCACTGCGCTTGTTCACTTACTCATCCAGCAACCCTCCTACCGGCCCGCTTGGTGCTGGCCCCCTCCAGGCACTCCAGACCCTAGCCCATCAGCTCTAGCCCCTCCCTCCCGCAGCCCCCAGTCTGGCAAGGCACCAAAGACGCAGGCGAAGATGCCAGAATAAAGCTCAGGGTCTGGTGAGAGCCACGGGTCAGTGATAGAGAAAGTGTGAGGGAACCCAGCAAGACAGAACTAACTTCTCAAGCAACTCCATGCCCCAGGCACAGAGCAGGGTCTTTGAGGACTATGTGAGCTGGAGATGGGGGGCCTGGGTATGGGGAAGCAGGCTGTGCGGAGGAACATGGCCCAAGGGGAGGCTGGGAGTCACGGCTAGAGAGGCACCGCTGTCCCATTCTGTCACTTCAGGAGCCCGGTGAGACTTCCCCTCCTGGCAGGCAGACCTGCCAGGCAGAGCCCCTGTAGCCTACTCTGTGTCCCTGATGTCCAGGTCAGGGCTAGTTGCTTGGGTTCAGGGTGGCCTACCAGAGGGTCGAGCCCCCGGGTCAGCTCCACACGGCTGGCTCAAGCTGAAGGGACCAGGCACCGGGTTCTGCGCAGGCCTCTCAGAGAGGGCTTGTGCCTCATTCCCCCAAGCTAGAATGAAATCAGATGACGGAGCAGAGCGGCCAGCACAGAAGATGCTCAGTGAGCTGAGCCTCCCTTCAGGTCTGACCCTCTGGAGCGCAGTTTCAGAGGAGTCCCTGGGCCCTTCGCACCCAATCATCCTTGCCTACCTGTGCCCCAAGAGCTGAGGCCCTGGACCTCAAGCTCCCCTGGTCCACAAAGGGAGGCAGCTTGGGTAGTGGGTAGGGAGACCTCAGGCTCCAGAATCACGCAAACATGAATTCTAATCTCATCTCTGCCACTTCCCAGTGGCATGACCTCTTTGGGCCTGGCCTCCTCATCTGCAAAACGGGAGTCGGAATACCTGCCACTGCCACACGAGATAAAGATGTAAGGATGGAGTGAGAACATGGTGTGTGCTGCCAGAGGGTGTCTGTCACACAAGTGGAGTTCAGGAAATGTAGGACTCGCCCTCACCCAGTATCTCAGGTCCTGGCTCCTCCAGGGCCCACTCCGTAAAAAGAAAGCCTGCCTGACTGAGGTCGCCCGACGGGTCAGGGGTGTCACTGGCCACCACACCCTTCCTCACCCTTTCTTCCCCTTTTCTCCCGTTCACTCACCACTTCTCCTCAAGCAGGCTGTGGTGGGCAAGGCCAGCCCAGCCCAGCACAACTTCCCCAGGGCTGGCAGCCAGGGCAGGTCAGAGCACCTGGCCAGTGGGCACCTGCACCCTCCTCTTCTGCGGGCGCCGACCTGTCTGGTCAGGGCTTGCCTGGTGCTTTCACTCACGGGGCCTCATCCAATCTTCACAGCAGCTTCAGGAGACGGGCAGTGCTGAGCCCCATTCTGCCCAGAAGGAAACAGAGCAGAGCCGTCATGGGACTCCGTCCCCACACCCTTCTCCCTCCAGATTTCTGTCCCTAGACCCTCCCCTCCTGGCTGTGCCAGCAGAGCAACAGCAAGATGGAGGGGGACCGGCAGGTGGCATTCAGGGGCCTCCAGAGGCTGAGCGTCCCTGGTGGTCGCTTGGGAGCCCTCGGGCAAGGAGGGTGCTTCTTGAGGAGGGAGTTCAGATCCCACCCCTCCCTCCGACCAGGCCTGGCCTCTGGGGGCCCCCAGACCACCAGGGGAGCAAGGCCTGGACGCCCTTGGGCATGAGTGCAGTTGGAAGGGGCACGGGGGGGGGGGGCTGGGGGTTTGG
>NW_007074567.1:2880-3584 GCF_000164805.1 Carlito syrichta | reverse complement strand
GGGGGCCGGGGGGGGGGGACTGGCGTTTTGGAATGACCAATGCCAATGGGCAGAGATCACTGAGGAGTTCGTTGTGGGCATCAGGAACAGGTGCCCGGGCAGAGGCGAGGTGAAGCCGGAAGCCAGAGTGTGGCGAAAATGGAAAAGCTGGTTACAGTGGAGGGTGGAGGGGAGGTGGAGGGAAATGAGTGAGGCTGCAGGGGCTCATCAGTCAAGTCCAGGCGGGTTCAGCTGTGACCTGGCAGCTGCCACGGGCCTGGAGGGCAGAGAATGGGCTCAGGTGGGACCCGGAGAGGACCTGGGGGCCCGCCCCACCTGCCGACGCCGGCTTCCAACTAAGCAGAAAGGGGAAAGGAAGGCCTCTGAGGGCCAAACGAAGTCGGAGTGTGGGCTGGTGTCAGCCCCAGCGCCTGTCGCCGCCTCTGGGGCTGTCCCAGGAAGGCTCTGAGCAAAGGAGAGGCTGACTCGGGGTTGGAGGCAGGACGGAGGCCAGGGCCAGGCCGCCACGGGCTGTGAGGTTGGGTGGCGAGTCAGGGGGATTCTCGGAAAA
The DNA here is from genome assembly GCF_000164805.1 of Carlito syrichta. Taxonomy (NCBI): domain Eukaryota; kingdom Metazoa; phylum Chordata; class Mammalia; order Primates; family Tarsiidae; genus Carlito; species Carlito syrichta. The sequence continues at coordinate 3,034 of NW_007074567.1, read as the reverse complement.
CACTGACGGCGTGAGAGGCTGGGAACACGCCGAGCGCGGGGCAGGGCGCGGGCAGGTGCGGGACGGTGACGCCGTGGGGAGGGGAAGGGCAGGTCGGAAGGAAGCTGGCGGCGGGGTCGGGGGACTCGCACCCCCTGCCGCACGCGGGCTGGGA
>NW_007074567.1:0-2637 GCF_000164805.1 Carlito syrichta | reverse complement strand
GGGCTGACAGGGACCGCTCCCGGGCACGCTCGGTCTGTGCAAACTCTCCTTCCTCGGCAGCTTCTCATTCCCCTGCTCCAGGTGGAGGCGAAGTTCGGAGAGTAGCTCAAGCTGGCAAAGCCAGAAAATAAGGCAGAGCTGACAAGCTCGAATGCCCAACAGCGTCAGGCACCAATATTCATGCAATTGTAACGTTTTCTACGTGCCATATAGTGTTCTGAGTTCCATATAAAGTTCACTCATTTAATCGCAGCAGTCCTTTGAAACCAGGACCATGGTTTACATCATTTTTAGTGAGGGAAAAAAAATGAGGCACAGAGAGGTTAAGTACGAGTCCAAGGTCACACAGAACAAATTTGACCTCTCAAATGTGAGTCTGCCTCCTACTGCCTCCACAAGTAACACAAATGCATCAAACTGGCCCCAGAAGTCTCCGAGGAGAGTGTGAACCCTTTCTAGGGGAGGTGGTGGCTGCTCAGTGCCAGCCAAGGTTAAAGAGCAGGCAGAAAGTAGGGTTCTGGCCTAGGGAGAAGGATTACTTGAGCCCAGGAGTTTGAGATCACCCTGGGCAACATAGTAAGACCCAGCCTTTATTTTTTTTTTTGAGTTGGAGTCTCACTCTGTCGCCCAGACTGGAGTGCAGTGGCCGCTCCCGGCCACCGCAGCCTCGACCTGCTGGGCTCCGGCGAGCCTTCCGCCTCAGCCTTCCGAATAGCCGGAATTACAGGCACACACTACCATGCCCGGCTGATTTTTTGATTTATTGTAGAGATGAGGTCTCGCCAAGTTGCCCAGGCGGGTCTCGAACCCACGGGCTCAGACAATCCACTCACCTCAGCCTCCCAAAGGCGCGGGATTGCAGGCTGAGCCACTGAGCTCGGCTAACTCTTGGTTTTTAAGTGTGGAAAACTCCTTTAAATGTAAAAAAATCCTGAGGGCCAAGATAATATCCTATATATCTGCAGGCCCGATCTGGTCCATAGATAGCAGCTCTGTGACCTAAGTGCTCCCAGGGTGGGAGTGGTGAGCTCAGAAGGAGAGTCCAGGGGTGGGAGGAGGGCATGGAGGGGGTGGAGGGAAGGGAGATATTTGCAGGCCTGTTTTGTTTGCTTGTTTGTTTAGAAAGCAGGATTTATTGGGAGGACAGAAAAGCTCCCGGTGGGAGGGGACCCAAGGGGGTTGACCATGCGGGCCTGTTTTCAGACAGTAGAAGCGCCCATGTGACAGGGCACAGTGAAAACATAGGAGGCAAGGAAGAGGGAGGAATTGGGGACAACTGAAGCCCTAGTAATGGAGACAGTTGGCAGGGTCGCAGGTTGGGTACTGTTTTGGTGGGGGTGGAGGGGGCTTCCATTTGGGACTGGTGACTTTGAAGGCTTTGTAGGACATTTGCAGGGAGATGTTAGCAGGAAGCTGTTTGCCGTTGGGGGTCTGTGGGTGGGACAAGAGGCCCAGGACAGAGCCAGAGAGAGCAGAGGCCACACTGCATGAGCAGGAGACGATGAGGAAGCTGGAGGAGCTGCTAGGAAGGTGGAAAGAGAACAAGGGAAACCACTTAAGAGTCATTCTGAGAAGGTTTTTCTGTTTCACTAATGACTGGAGTTCCCGGAGAAGTCGCAACTGTGTGTTGCGGCACGGATGGAACCGGCCCCCACAGCAGTGCTGCTTACAGCGTGGTCCCTGGGCCAGCCACACCAACAGCGCCCAGGAGCTTGGGAGAAAGGGAGAGCCTGGGGCCTGGGCCTGGACCCACTGAACCCAGGTGTCTGAAGGCAGGAACCTCCTGGTCATTCTACACTACAGTCTGAGAACCACCACTCTATACAATACACACAGCATTCTGTGCCCTCCCAAGGTGGGTGGGAGACCCTGCCCTAAGAAGAAACAGTTGCACTAAGGAGATCACTGGCTGCAGTCTTGCCTCTCCTTCCTCAAGGACAGCAGCAAACACTGACATAACCCTTGCCACATGCTGGCTGCTGTTCCAGACACTGTGGATATGTTAAATGGATTCGATCCTCACAACAGCCCCACAAAGTGACCGTTATGAGTGCCACCCCCTATTTAACTTGCCCAAAGTCCCACAGCTAGTAAGTGGCAGGCAGAACCCATCTGCTCTACCCATCTGCTTGCTTCACTGTAAGACCTGGGAGGGGCGCACGGGAGATGCTTTGTGCATCTGGTTCAGCGGGGGCTCCAGGAGTGGGGAACCAGGGACTGTGGAAGGTGGTTGGCACGGGATGGAAGGGGAGCCAGGGACAGCTGAGCAGAACCCCGACCAAGTAGAGACTGGCTGGGGGGCCCGGCACAACTCTCCATGTGGAGGAGTTCCAGCTCTCAGGGGCTGGGCCCGGAATTGTCCCTTGGACACCTCACTGGGGTTTGACTTTTGCCTTGGATCTCTTGTAGGTTCTGGCTGTGTCCGATGGAGGTAAGCGACCAGATGTGTGCAGGAGGCCTGGCTGAGAGGGAGGGAGGTGGAAACGGGTGGGGGGGACGCCCCTGCTGCCTGCTATCCTTCCAGGGGAGGCATCCCAGGGTGTGGGGTTGGGCCAGAGGCTGGGGAAGGCTGCAAGGCTCACCCCTGCCTGTCTGTCCCCCCGCAGAGCTGAGCAGCGCGGCAGGGCCCCAGGGCCA
>NW_007074566.1:0-1287 GCF_000164805.1 Carlito syrichta | reverse complement strand
TACCATGAGTTTCTTACCTGTGAAATGAGAGTATGGATTCCCTTCCTCATGAACTCGTGGTGAAGATTATGTGTGATAATTCCTGTGAAGCATTTAGCAGAGAGCCTGGTGTGGGAAAAGCACTTGGCACTGGCACTTCGGCATCAATGGGAGTGACTGTTGGAGAGAGCTCAGAGCCCTAACCCTGGGCCCCCAGCCCTGGATGCCATGTCTTCTCATCCTGTGGGCACCCTCTCTCCAGTTGCGGCTATGAGGGTGTGAATTGCATTTAGTGTCTTTCCCAGGCTCTATTCTGTGTCCTCCCCCACTTATCCTGGCTATCTATAGAGACCCTCTTGTCAGAATCACCTGGAAGCTGGCTAGGCAGCTTGCTGGAAATGCATATTCTCTAAAGCAGGGACTCTGGGAGTAGGCCCTGTGATCTGGGATTGAAGGAGATCTCCAGGAGTTTCCAAAGGTCCCCAGAGCACCTTGGGAAGTCCCCTCCTGCAAGGCAGACACGATGGCATTATCCCAATTTCACAGGTGGGGTTTTCCCTTTGTAGGACTACCTTGACACAGGACCCAGGGCCAGGTGCTACAGGGAAAGCCCCGCCCAGTTGCTCTCAGGATACAACCCAAGCCCTATGGTCTCTCCCTCCTTGCTTGCCAGTCGTGTGACCTTCTGGGCAGGGCCCTGCATGCAGGAGGCAATCTCCAGGCCTGATAACTAACTTATGCTGAAGCCTGGCTGATAATGCCTTCAGGTCTCCTGCCCCTTTCAGTGGGATGTTCCTGGTAACCGGGAGGGAAGAGAGTGGATGGCAAGATTTCAGCACCTTGTCAGGAATGACCTTTGGTGAAAAGGCTGTGGACTTCCTGAGCATGGGCAGAATGGTGTCATGGAAGCAGCCCAGGGTCCTCTCATGTCCAGAACATCACTGCCTGTGGGACTGCGGGTACGTCACTCCATTCCCTAAGCCTTCATTTGCTTCCTTGTAAATGGGTACAATTCCTCCCTCCCGGTTCCCTGGGGAGAATGACATGAAATAGTCTTTATCAGGTGGACTTTCCCTTCCCAAATCACCAGGTTACAAAGCAGGGAGGGCAGAGGAAAGCCTCTTTCCTTCCTTCCTGGAACAGCATCTGCCAGTACCACCTGCCAAAGAACTGTCTGGGGTCAGAGTCCTAGAAAGGGCCTGCTTCTGAAAGATTCCAATGCTGGCCTTGAGCTTCCTATCCTGTGGGAGGCAGTGGGAGCTGTGCAGAGAGCACTGGCCTGGGAGTCAGGGACCCAGGGGCTCCTCC
>NW_007074565.1:0-1364 GCF_000164805.1 Carlito syrichta | reverse complement strand
TCCAAAGTGTCAGGATTTGGAGGCTGAGAATGTAACCATAGAGACGGTCTCCAGACCTCAGCTCCACTGCTCCCTACCTACCTGTGTCCAGGTGACCCCAGGCCACACCCTCTGTTGTCCGGGTATTTGGAAGAACAGCGCCATTTGAACAGATGTCTCAGCTTGGTTGCCTTTCTTCCACTGTCTCTTAATGGGTGGTGGTCCCCAGAGCCTAGCCTTGGCTCATATATGGGGCCATCGTCGTCTGACCTGTAGCCTGGTGACAGTGAGCCCTAGACCTGGTGTCAGTCCCGACCTCTCTCTCGAGCCCCTCTCAAATGTTGAACCTCATTGGGCGTCTCCCCCAGATATCCCAAGGGTCCCCCCAGCACCTCCAGAGCTGTGCTGATACCTCCTGCCCCAGCAGAACTCTTTCCCTTCCATAGTCTTTTTCTCTACCTAACCTGTGGTCCAAACAGCTCTTCTGTTTTTCTTTCTTACTGTCATTTATGTTCTGTTCATTCTCATTTTTTTTTTTTAAGAGACATGTTCTCACTCTGTCTTTCAGGCTGGAGAGCAATGGTGCAGTCAGTACCACCATGCCTGGCTAATGTTTTTTAACTTTTTTTTATAGGCATGGAGTCTTGCTATGTTGCCCAGGTTGGTCTCAAGCTCCTGGTCTCACCTGCTTTGGCTTTCCAAAATGCCGGGATTAGAGGCATGAGCCACCGGGCTGGTCTTTCTGTTCTGTTCATTCTCTTTTCTTCTTCCTAGTGCTCCTTTTAACCCTACTGCTGTAGTGTCAGTGTGGCCTGTGACAGCTTTCACCTAGATGATACCCCAAAAACCTTGGCTGTCAGCTCCTCCCACAGTCCACCTCCTATGCTGTGGCCAGAGGGCTCGCCTGACCATCCAAATATGGTCTCACTCTTCCCTGCTTGCAGCAGCTCCGGTGCTCTCCAGGGCCGGGAGCTGGCAGGCCACATTCCTTAGCTTAGCTTGGGATCTTACATGAGCTGGCACCTGCTTTGTTTCAACTAACTATTCCCAAAAAGGTATCAGACCACGGGCCCTCTGCTGTGGGGGGGTGGGGACATGCACTCTGCTCCCTGTGTCTTCCCACATACTGCTTCCTTTTAAAAAAGTTTTCTACACTTTCCTTTCAGATAAAACCTGTATGTATGTGTGGTAAAATATACATAACAAAATTTTACCTTTTTTTTTTTTTTTTTTGAGTCGGGATCTTACTTTGTCACCCAGGCTCACTCCTGTAATCCCAGCATTTTGGGAGGCCAAGGTGGGTGGATTACTTGAGCTCAGGAGTTCCAGTCTGGGCAACATAGAAGAACCTTGTCTGTCCAAAAAAAAAAAAAATTAGCCTAGGG
>NW_007074564.1:72578-80615 GCF_000164805.1 Carlito syrichta | reverse complement strand
GCATATGACCCTGCAATCCCCCTACTGGGAATATATCCTGAAGAACACAAATCACTCTATAAAAAAGATACCTGCACATGTATGTTTATCGCAGCATTGTTCACAATAGCAAGAACCTGGAAACAACCATGCTGCCCATCAAAAGAGGACTGGATTAAAAAATGTGGTACATATACACGATGGAATACTACGCAGTCATAAAAAAGAACAAAATCATGAATTTCGCTGCAACCTGGATGGAGCTAGAGTCTATAATACTGAGTGACCTCTCACAAAAACAAAAATCCGAATATCACATGTTCTCACTCATATAATGGACCTTGAACATCCAATGCAATACTATGAGAAAATGACTGATGGTACTGGGAAACTATGGGGGGGAGGGGGATGGGATTAACAGTAGCAAATATCTGTCGGGGGATGGGAAAACACTTCTTATCTACAGGGTGCCTGAATGAAATGTCATTGTACACCTAACCCTTAACTCTACCCCACAAAACCATAATAAAAAGTACTGATTAATGAAAAAAAAAAAAAAAGTGAGGCTTTTGTAGACAGCATATGGTGGGATCTTTTTTTTTTTAAGTCCATCCTACCAAGCACTGTCTTTTTACTGGAGAGTTTAATCGATTTACGTTTAAAGTAATTTCTAATAAGGAAGAACTTATTTCCTTCATTTTGTGATTAGGTTTCTATATGCCTCATAGCTCTTTTATAGTTCTTTTGTCCCTTATTATCCACATTCCTTTTTCTTTTTGTAATGAAACATTTAAATTCCATTCTCATTTCCATTCACCTATAGTCTTTGGCTATTTTTCATGGGGATTATGTTTAACATCCTAAAATTATAACACTCTCATTTACATTGTACAGCTTTATGCTTGCTTCCTCATGGTCTTCCTCACTTCAGAATTTTATCCCTTGAGTCCCGTTGGCAGCTCTGCACTCCAACATCTGTCTCCCAAATCCACAAAAACTTTTTTCTGCTTGGACTTTGTTTTCTTGCATCGGGAAGTAGAGAATGCCCTCATGGAAAATGTGAGAATATCTGTCGGGTGCATATCATGGACTTCTCTTTCCTCAGTGTCTGTAACCCTTCAAGTTCTGTTGACCTTGGCTAATCTCTAATGCCTTTATGTATATATGCTGTTTCATATATTTTATCTACATTTAACGGCTGTTGTCAGTGAGAGGATTGCCTCTTCAGGGCATTCTATCATTACTAGAATCAGAACCCCCCTTTCTTTTCAGAATTACTTCTTAAAATTTAGTACACTATAATCCTTGGATGATAAAATTTCCCCAAATTTGTCAGACAATATCCACTTCAATCAGTTCTTGAGAACTTTTGACATGTCTTCACCATTTTTGAATGCTTCCTTACTTGCTAGCACAAGTAATTTTTATCTTTCCTGCCCTAGGCCTATTACCAACCTCTAGGTTAGTTTAGTGGAGACAGTTAAAAAGTCAGGCAAACATCCAAACATGATTTCATACTGACTTCTAATTTCATTCCACCATATTGAGATTCTTTCCCTCCCCCATTCCATTGTTACACCCTCTTTTTTCAAAGAATCCTGTTTTTTTGTTTTTTTTTTTGAGTTGGAGTCTCATGTCACCCAGACTGGAGTGCAGTGTCTGCTCCCGGCCACTGCAGCCTCGACCTGCTGGGCTCCGGTGATCCTTCGCCTCAGCCTTCCAAGTAGCTGGAACTACAGGTGCGTGCTACCACGCCCGGCTAATTTTTGATTTATTGTAGAGATGAGGTCTCGCCAAGTTGCCCAAGCGGGTCTCGAACCCGTGGGCTGAGGCAATCCACTCACCTCGGCCTCCCAAAGTGCTGGGATTACAGGTTGAGCCATTGAGCCCAGCCAACCCTGGTTTTCAATAACATTTATTTATTTATTTTTTGCTCAGTCCTACAATACACAGAAAATAGAAATTGGCAGCCCTAAATCCACCACCAACAACAAACTTTTCAATAAAGTTCAGAATTTCTGTAAGTTCTTATCCTATACAGTTTAATGTGTTCAAAAAGTACTTGGATTAATTATTTTTTCTTTTATGTATCTTTATATATATATATAAAAACAGACGGTGTTATACATTTGTTTCTGTTGATTCAATTTCAGTGTCAGTGTTTCCTCTCAAATCTTATTGACTTAATTTTATTTTATGAATGTGGAATATATTAATGTGATTCAAAAGTCAAAATAGCTTAAAAAGGTGTAGTCAGACAACTCTCATTTCTCTCTCTTCCCCTTACTATGGGTGAAAGTGAGCATTTACAAATACATATGCTTAAGGTTTCTACTCTTATAGTTCACCCCTTCTATTGGTTTCTGCTTTATTCTATTCCTTTTTATAGACATTTATAATTTCTCTGTTGCTTTTGTGGGGCCAGCCAGGTGCTTTATGCTTCTTATCTTGGCTAGGATCAATTTTGGTAAACTGTACTTTCCTTGAAAATTATCAACTTCTACGTTTTCACACTTAATTGCATAGAGTTGTGTGATGTCTTTTATTGTGATTGTTAAAAACTCCTCTTTTTCAATGTGTACTACCTTCTAATCATTTATCATTTTGCATATATGTGCTTTATCCTTGTTTTTGAGATATTTAAAGATTTGTTGATTTTATTAGTTTTTTTCAAAGGATCTGAATTTTGAGGTTCTCATTAGTCCTATGGCTTTTCCATTTTCTACCTCACTGATTTCTTTTTTCTTTTTCTAAGTTGAGGTGCAGTTCACATAACATATCATTAACCATTTCAAGGTCCAATTTGGTGGTATTTAATGTATTCACAATGCTGTGCAATCACCACTGTCACTGGTTTCAAAAAGATTTCCATTACCCCATAAAGACACCCTGTACCCATTAAGTAATTATTTCTCATTCCTCTTCAGATCCAGCCTGTGGTATCCACTAAGGGGCCTTCCATCTTTATGGATTTGCCTATTCTGCATATATCACATAAAAGGAAGCGCACAATATGTGACCTTTTATGTCTGGCTACTTGCACTTAACATACTGTTTTTGAGGTACAGCCAAGTTGTAGCACTCAGCAAACACTTTGTTCCTTTCTATGGTTGAACGATGCTCCATTGTATAGTTGAACCGCATTTTGTTGATGGACATTTGGGCTGTTTCTACCCTTTGGCTATTATGAAGGAATCATGTACAAGTCTTTTGTGGACAAATGTTTTCATTTCTTTTGGGTCTACTCCTAGGAGCAGAATTGCTGGGTCATGTGGTAATTTTTTGTTGAACTCTTTGAGGAACTGTCAGACTGTTTCCCAAATTGGCGGCATCATTTTTCCTCCCCATGCCTTTCATCTCTATTATTTCTTTATTGCACATTCTTTTGGTTTACCTTGTTGTTAACTTTCTAGTTTTTTTTTCTTTGAGTTGGCAGTTTAGCTCACTTATTTTCACTGTTTTGTTTTTACTGATATAAGTATCTGAGGTAATACATTTTTTTCTGGTAACTATCTGCCAGTACCCCAATGATGCTGATATTTAGTGATCCCATTATTATTATTATTTTTTAAATTGCAATTTTAGTTAGTATTTTGACTTTCACCTGAAGGTTATTTGAGAGGGTTTTAAATTTCTAGGCAGAGAATTTGTTTTTTGACTCAGTTTTAAATTTCTACTTTTAATGCATTACAACTAACAAGGATTACTTGTATTATTTCTACTTTATGAATATTATGATCTAATATGTGTGTGTGTGTGTGTGTGTGTGTGTGTGTGTGTGTGTGTGTGTGTTGGTCAGCATTTTGTACATGTTTGAGAAGATGGTATTTGCTCTTTTGCTGTGATGTACATTTCTTATGTAACCATAGATCTTTCTTATTGATCATATTGTTTATTATTCTATAAGCTTCCTTTTTTTTTGTTCATTTGACCAAGCACAGTATGTAAGCCTCCTATTAGTAGTGTGTTTTTTCTATTTCTTCTAATAGCTCCTGAAGCTTTTGCTTTATGAAGTGGTTACTGTGCTATTTGCTGCATTTGATATTCATAACTGTCAAATCGTCATTGGCCTAATAGCATTTTTTTTTCACATCTGATGGTCTCTGGCCTGAATTCTACCTTATCTAATAGTAGAGTTAAATCCCTGCCGATTTAGGACTTCCATTTCTCTGGTTTTCAGTCTTTCTAAGTCACCTGTTTAGAGTGGTAGCTTGCTATGTAAGCAAATTTGAATATCTTTTTCTTCTCTCTCTTTGCTTCTCTCTCATCTTCTTTCTTCTTCTCTTTCTTTCTTTCTTTCTTTCTTTCTTTCTTTCTTTCTTTTTGTCAGGGTCTCACTCTGTTCCTCAGGCTGGAGTGCAGTGGCACAATCATGGCTCAATGCAGTTTGAATTTCTTGCCTTGGCCGGACTCAGTGGTTTAGCCTTTAATCTCAGCACTTTGGGAGGCCGAGGAGAGTGGATTGCCTGAACCTGCAAGTTCGAGACCAGTCTGGGCAATTTGGCAAGACTTTGTCTCTACAATAAATAAAAAATTAGCTGGGCATGATAGTGCACGCCTGTAGTTACAGCTACTTGGAAGGCTGAGGTGGGAGGATTGCGGGAGCCTAGCAGGTTGACGCTGGGGTGGCTGTGAGTGTGCCACTGCACTCCAGACTGGGTGACAGAGTGAGACTCCAACTCAAAAAAAAATATTTCTTGCCTGGAAATTTAAGATCTCTCTCAAACTCCTGGTCTCAAGCTATCCTCCCTCTTCAGCCTCCTGAGTAGCTGGGACTACAGGTGGGCACCATCATGCCCAGATAATTTTTTTTTATTTTTGTAGATATGAGGTCTTGCTATGTTGCCCAGGCTGGTCTAGAATTCCTGGGTTCAGGCAATCCTCCTATCTTGGCCTCCCAAAGTGCTAGGATTATAGGAGTGAGCCACTGTGCCCGGCCTCTTTTTTGTATTTCTTTTGCAATTTAGGCAAGTTTGTATTTTTGCTTGAGTGACTGTCTTTATTCCAATATCTTTTGTAGTGTTTAATTAGCTTGAGCAACGTAGGACTAGCATCTTTTCAGATAAAAGATGGTCAGATGTTGTCAATTTCAGACAGTGCAAACGAATATGATTTGGTTTGTCAGTACTAAGTGACATCCTTTGTTTCCCACCTATTATTTGTGTGACAGTCAATGAGCTTATTCTGTTTCTCCCTTTTCCTCTCCTTTCTCCTCCCACTTTAAGTCACATTATTTCTATTTTGTCAGAACACATAATAGTTCTGTATTATCCTTCCACTCTGGTGTCCATGTTAGCCTGAGACCTAGAATTAAACATATCTAGTGTTCGCCACCGGTTTTCCGGTGTATTCTTTGGGAAGGCTTATGCGTACAATATTTCTTGGGTTCCTGCACATTTGAAACCGCTTTTCATAGCCTGAATGGTTGAAGGACAGCTTGGCCCGATGGTTCTTGCGGTTTCCAATTAAGTTCATTCAGGTGCTCAAAAATGTCACGTTAAGCACATCATTTTTTGAAGGCGCGTGAGCAGCTAAGTAAAGCTCATTTACACTTGCCACCCCATCTCTTCTTGTAGCTCTTCAACTCCCAACAAATCTCATTCTCTGGACAGCCACTTTGGCAAGGAACAGCCAAGCCCGGTATTCTGATGACATTCTTTTTTGTGCATATAACGTTGAAGCAGACGGTTCTGTCGCAGCTTGGATTTTATTAGAGTTGCCCGTTTGATGTGTAATTCCGTGTGGATGTCAGATCTGCATGCAAACGTCCTACACCAGAGATTGCGAATCACGCCACGAGATACTTGAATCTCAGAGTTTTCTAGAACAAACTCTTGGGGGAGAGCTGCTTCACCTCCCAACTGGACGTGGCACAGCCGGACCCCGATAATGAGCTACTTGTCTTGAAGTATTAAAGTACCAGTTTGACTGCTTTATTCCCAGTCATTTGTTTTGGGACATTCTAAAAAGCTAACGGTGTCCTTCCCAGCCTATTCCTTTAGGGATTCTAACTAGTGCTGTTCAAGGCGCCTAATTAGTAATGTATTAATTCATAGACTCATCCATCTGCAATGAAAATTTTTTTTTTGGACTTAATAAACCCTTGGATCGGTATTGTCTTTGTCATCTGACGTGTTGTCAATTCGTTTACTAATAATATTACTCGAAAATGTCACCTTTTCCATTTCTGTTGCTTCCTTAGTCCCAGATGCAGTGTTGACAACTTCCAATCAGGCTGTTAAAATGAGCGATTCTGCAATTATGTGAGTCATTTTGGCTTTAGCTCTTAATTGCTCGACCTTGTAACCAGCTCCTTGGGCTCCATCGGATACTGGGGCGATCGATCTCAACAAAGAACTTTGTTTCTTAATTCGTGCTTGTGGATGCTTATGGAAAGGTCACAGCTTTTTTTCTGGGCAAAAAGCACTTGCGTGGTGAGATGTTGGCACGGGCCCCTTGGCTTCTCCGCTTCTCTGGATAATTTTTCCATCCAAATAAGACTTTTAGGCTGTGTGGGGGTGGGGTGGGGTGGCGATAATTGTCAGGGGCACTTGAATCACAACGTGCGACAATTCTCATTATGTCGCCTAATTAACGACTTAGACTTTTGGGGGGGAATTACCACTTGTCTTGTGACTATGATAACTTTCCGGCTTTAATTAAATTGTTGTCAATTCCAGAGGACATAAAAATATCTGCAGAAGTTCATCCATTTAGATATGAAATACTTAAGGAGAACCGAGTTCTTTACAGCTTCTGAAAATCAATTTTTAAAGGGTTTTAAAAATGATTGTCTGCATTGTTGTTTTTAAAAATATAAATACACATTTAAAAACTTATGCATGGAGTAAATAAAATAGGGTGTATAAAAGTATTGATTTGCATTTAATTCAGGAATTAAATTTTTGAACAAGTCATAAAATGTGACTATTACCTATATACATGTATAATAAAGAAACTTTTAAAAAAGATATTTGGCTGGGCACGGTGGCTCAAGCCCATAATCCAGCGCTGTGGGAGACTGAGGTAAGGGGACTGCCTGAGCCCATGGGTTTGAGAATAGCCTGGGCAACTTGGCAAGACTTCATTTCTACAATAAATCAAAAAATTAACTGGGCGTGGTAGCGCGTGCCTATAGTTCCGGCTACTTGGAAGGCTGATGCAGAAGGATTGCCTGAGCCCAGCAGGCTGACACTGGGGTGGAGTGAGCGTGCCACTGCACTCCAGCCTGGGCGACGGAGTGAGACCCCAACTCAAAAAAAAAAGATAGATTTCCTGATGCTACAAATGTTTAGTCCCTTTAACGTGTTGGTTTGCTTAAAGTCTGTTAAATTCTTATATTTCTTAAAAATCCAAGCATTGTTTTTTAAATTTAAAAACAATTAAACTATTTTAAATTTATCTAATAGTAATTCATGATGAACTTTTTTTAAGAATCAGACTTTGAGCCGGGCTCAGTGGCTCAGCCTGTAATCCCGTGCCTATGAGAGGCTGAGGTGAGTGGATTGCCTGAGCCCGCGGGTTCGAGACCCGCCTGGGCAGCGAGACCTCATCTCTACAATAAATCAAAAAATCAGCTGGGCATCGTAGCACATGCCTGTAATTCCGGCTACTCGGAAGGCTGAGGTGGAAGGATCGCCGGAGCCCAGCAGGCAAGGCTGCGGTGGCCAGGAGTGGCCACTGCACTCCAGTCTGGGCAACTGAGTGGGACTCCAACTCAAAAAAAAAAAAATACAGGTGTAGAAACTTAACATCTTTTAATTATTGTATTTGTTACAATTCACGAATGTTTAAAATCCAAATAAAGCATATTGAGGAAAATTTTATTAATTGTCTAATCTGCTTAAAACTATGTAGAATAAGGCCGGGCTCGGTGGCACAGCCTGTCATCCCAGCACTTTGGGAGGGGAGGCGAGTGGATTGCCTGAGCCCATGGGTTCAAGACCTACCCGGGCAACTTGGCAAGACCTCGTCTCTACAATAAATCAAAAATTAGCCGGGCATGGTATCACGCTCCTGTAGTCCCGGCTACTTGGAAGGCTGAGGTGGAAGGATTGG
>NW_007074564.1:60405-72558 GCF_000164805.1 Carlito syrichta | reverse complement strand
GCGCCCCTGTAATTCCGGCTACTCGGAAGGCTGAGGCGGAAGGATCGCCGGAGACCAGCAGGTCGAGGCTGAGGTGGCCGGGAGCGGCCATTGCACTCCAGTCTGGGCAACAGAATGAGACTCCAACTCAAAAAAAAAAAAAAAAAAAAGAATCAGACTTTGGCTGATTATTTAAAAATAAGTCAAGTTGGGCACAGTGGCTCATGCCTGTAATCCCAGAACTTTGGGAGGCGGAGGCAAGAGGATTGCCTGAGCCTATGGGTTTGAGACCAACCTGGACAACTTGGTGAGACCTTGTCTCCACAATAAATTAAAAAATTAGCCAGGCATGGTGGTGCACGCTTGTAGTTCCAGCTACTTGGAAGACTGAAGCAGAAGGATCGCCTGAGTCCAGCAGGTTGAGGCTGCAGTAGCCATGAGCGTGCCACTGCACTTCAGCCTGGGTGACAGAGTGAGACCCTGACTCAAAAATAAATAAATAAATAAATAAATAAATAAATAAATAAAATAAAATAAAAAGAACTTAGGAAGTAGCAGTGAGAAAGATTAACAAAATCAATTACAATTTATTTGGAAATACCTAATACAGAGAGTCATCATCCAGGTAAAGAAAAAGTATAGATCTCTGAGGGTAGAACTAAAAATTGTGAAGAAGTAAGAGCTAACTGAAGGAAAAATAATTATTTTTCACATCCTTCTGGAATAAAGCACTTCACTGACAAAGTTGGTGATGAGACACAATCTAACTGCTGACTGAGTGACTTGAAAGCCAGGGTCATGCCATTGGGTGTAGCTTCCAGGGGTACTATCTGGATGAGGGGGCCACACACACAATCTTAGAGACCAGAATAATCATTACTGAATCTAGAATAGGTTGCTTCCAACCAGAAAGAGTCACTGAAAGAGGGGTGTATCTGGCTAGATACAGTGGGGTGGTGGCTGCTATCTTGGTTCCATTTTGCAGACAAAAAAACATCGAGGTAGAGAGACAAGGACACGGAGCTGAGAGATGGTAGGAACCTGAGTCTTTGAGGACAGCACTTAGCTGCTGAACCCTGAAATCCACTCCACTCTGGATTTTCTGATAATACATGTCCTCATGGTGTTAGCTTGAGTCAGGGTGTTTTCTGTTCCTTGTAGCCAAAAACATCTAAACTGAGGCAATCCTCAGTAAATGTTTGTTCAATAGGTAGATGGGAATTTGAAGGAGAAGAAGGTTACTTTTTTTTTTATCAATATTTTTTATTATGGTTTTGTGGGGTGCAGTTAAGGTTTAGGTGTACAACTGCATTTCATTCAGGCACCCTGTTGATAAGAGGTGTTTCCCCATCGCCAGACAGATATTTGCTACTGTTAATCCCATCCGCCCCCCATAGTTTCCCAGTACTGTCATTTTCTTATAGTATTACATTGGATGTTCAAGGTCATTATATGAGTGAGAACATGTGATACTCGGATCTTTGTTTCTGTGAGAGGTCACTCAGTATTATAGACTCTAGTTCCATGCAGGTTGCTGTGAAATTCATGATTTTGTTCTTTTTTATGGCTGCGTAGTCTTCCATCGTGTATATGTACCACATTTTTTTAATCCAGTCCTCTTTTGATGGGCAGCATGGTTGTTTCCAGGTTCTTGCTATTGTGAACAACGCTGCGATAAACATACGTGTGCAGGTATCTTTTTTATAGAGTGATGTGAGTTCTTCGGGGTATATTCCCAGTATACTTTTGTTTTTTTAAATACTTTTTCTGAGTTGGGGCCTCAGTCTGTCGCCCAGGCTGAAGTGCAGTGGCACAGTCATGGCTCACTGCAGTCTTGAACTCCTGGACTCAAGTGAACCTCCCACCTCAACCTCCTGAGTAGCTTGGCTACAACACACACCACCACACCCTGCTAATTTTTTGATTTTTTGTAGAGAGGTGGTCTCACTGTGTTGCCCAGACTGGTCTCAAACTCCTGGGCTCAAGCAGTCCTCCCTCCTCAGCCTTCCAAAGTGCTGGGATTATAGGTGTGAGCTACTGCACCTGGCCTTGAGAAGAAGGTTACCAAGGGATTAAAATAAAAGTTATGAAGGCAGAGGGTGGCTGGGGTCCCTGTCCCCACAAGTGGAGCCTGGTGTGAGCCCGGTGGGAGAAGGAGCCCACAGGGCTGGCCCTGATTCCAGGTGTGACAGAAAGACCTCCGTTTTCACAGGGAGAGCTGGTGAGAGAACCAAACAGTTCTGCAAAGTTTTATTATGAGTCAGAAAGAAATGACAGTGTTTCTGTGTGGAGGTGGCAGGGGTGAGTGATCACTCTCGGCTCAGACAGGTTTCATCTTCTGAATGTTCGATCAGAGCATGAGTGATTGGTGGGTATTAAATGCTTACCTTTAAAGGTCAGTGCGGCAGACAGACGGCCTCGTGGCCCAGACGTGTGCCTTGGGTAACCGCGGCAGAATTCATTAACTTGTCACGGCCGTCCCAGAGCCTGTCAGATGGCTTTCCATGGGACATACGTTATCCTCAACAATTTCCACCCTGGCTAGGCCAGAGTATGAAGCCACACATGCCCAGAGTAGGGGGAATGCTTAATCCAGTCCCCTTCACTTTGTTCTAAAACTTGACTAAGAATGACAATAGCTAGCATGTATTGAGTGCTTACTGTATGCCAGCACTGTGGCAAAGTCCTCAATACTGGGTCTTCACAATCTTGTTCCAAGGTTGCAAGTGGTGAGTCCCATTTAAAGAAAAAGAGCTCAGGACGGGTTGGGGACATCCCAGGTGTTCCCTGCAAAAAAGGGTCCGGCTGCTTTCTCATGTAGTCAATAAAAACAAGAGACAGAGTCTGGGGGGGGGGAGAAGAGGGTTTATTTCTGCAACTGGGTTCTAGGGAGAGGCCTGGGAGAGTTGCTGAATCCCCTCAAAGGCAGAACAATTTCTTCCCTTATTTATTCTCCACATTTTTCACCCCTCACCATCATTGTCTGAGTCATCACAGTGACTAGTGCATGACTCAGACTTGCATTTTGTCTCAAGGCTTTCGTCTATGTGAGAGGAGACATCTTCAGTAATCCCTCTCTGGTACAGGCTGCTCTCTCCAGCCTGAATAAGCCTAGGTTATCTAGAAGGCATTATCTAAGAACAGCATGTGCCCAGGGCAGCACATTCTTGATTTTAAAGGATTTTCGCTCAGGAATTACTTTTGGGGGCTCTGGGCACGCAGTGGTCAGCTGCAAAGGCAGAGCAGGGTGTCACACCCACAGCAGGGAATCAGAGTCCCAGTCCTTCACTCGGTAGGACACCACTGACCCACCAGGGAACACCACGCTGGGCCCTGGGACACACACGCACAAATAACAAAGCTTGTAAGCAAGTCACAGTAAAAGGGGCAGGGGCACCCTTTTGGGGGCATAGACGGTGTAGACAAGTGCCGGGAGAATCAGCTTATTCCTCCCAGGGGGTAGAGGAAGGAACGCTCCAGGACGCCCCACGCCAGGAGGAGGAGCAGGCATGGCTTCCACAGGCATCCCCTTCCCACCCGGCAGAGTTAGAGCACTAGAGCACTCGGTATTCAGTTGGTATCTAGCCCAGAGCACTCGGTATTCAGTTGGTATCTAGCACATACTCAGAAACAGCTGAAAAATCATGTTTTCTGGCTCCAGCAGAAACGTCAGTTCAACGAGGAAGCTCTGGAAAGTGCTAGAATCTAGAAACTGTAGGGGGCACAACTCATCACCTGCTGGGAGCCCGTGGGCTCTCTGGGCCTCCCTGGGCCTCCCTGGCTCTGGGTCTGTTTCCCTCACAAATCCATCTCTTCCAATAATATTTGGTCAGCACCTTCTGCGTCCCAGGCTCTGTTCCTGCTCCTCATTCCACGGTGGATGGGTCACATCCCTGTCCTCCTGGGCGTACCTTCCCAAGAAGGAAGAAGCAACAACTGGTATACTATAGAGGAGAGCGGGAACACCGGGCAGGGGTGGGAGCTACTTTGCTGGATCAGTCAGGAAAGGCTGGGGGTGGCGGGGAATTTGGATGCCGAGGGGTCTGGACCTGCAGGGACTTCTGAAGGCTGAGTGACTCCGCATGCCCATGAGACCCAGAGGCCCCAGGGGCTGGAAACCCCTGCACACCCTACTCACGCTCCGGGGGCTTGCTCCCACGTGCCCTTCTCCCCCACGTGGAAGGGGCCACCCTTCCACGCTCTGGGCTTAGCTTTGCCCCGCCCTCCTGGCCTCAGAGAGCCACAGAACCGGGTTTCTCCTGGACTGCACTGGCGATGTACACCTGGCCTCCAGGGGACCTGGCATTTAAAGCGACTGCAGAGGATCCTGACTCTATCTGCCTTGGGCCCCCCCCCCGGGGGAGGCATCCAACACCACTGTCTCCATGGTTCACCTCCACACAGCAGTCTCCTGGGAGGACGACTCCCTGGGGTCCTTCTCAGTCCACAGTGTAGACATAGTGAGTTCTTAAACCGTGCACTTCTGATCTCACTGCCCTGCTTGAAGTCCTCCAGCAGTGTCAGGCCTCCCATGGCTCTTCAGATAATGATCAAAATCCTCAACAAGTTTCCCCCTGGTAAGCCTCTCTGAGTTCGAAGCATCACTCCTGACTGCAATGAATAAATCATTGGTCCTAACTGCAGTGGATTAATCATTTGTGAGTGTTGGTTTAATCTCTGTTCTCTTCTGGAGTTTGGCTGTCACTGCCATATCCCCAGCAGGCCCAGTGACATGTTTATATGTAGAAAATTGAGCGAAAAATAAAAACAGCGAACATTTGGGTACTTATTATCTTCCAGACAGCAAGCTGAGCATTTTGCATATATTATTAGCAAACCCACGAGGTGCTGTCTCCATTGTACAGGTGAGAAAACTGAGGGACAGAGAGGATAAGTAACTTGTCCAAAGGCACACAGGCTGGACCCATGTAGCTTGTCTCAGAGGTTAACAAAAGATACGTTAGTTTACTTAGAATAAGCCGAGAGAAAGAAGTCACTCAGAAATGACCTGTTCGCTGTTTAAATTTTTGGTGTATTATATCCTAGATCTTTTTCTATGCCTCTGTATAGTTTAGATATAGATTTATTTATTTTTTTGAGTTGGAGTTTCACTCTGTCACCTAGGCTAGAGGGAGGTGGCATGATCACAGCTCACTGCAGTCTTGTCCATTTGGACAGGGGTCAGTTAGTGGGAATCTCTTTACCTGATTTATTCATTTGATGAAATTAAGGGTTGACTTCTAGTTGGAAAGCACTGGTGAGGCAGGAAGAGACTTAAAGGGGCGTATGGTGAATAGCAAATCCTTTTCCCAATTTGGATCCAGAACAAACATTGCTAAGAATTTTCTTTTCTTTTCCCTTTCTTTTTTTTTTTTTTTTTTTTGAGCTGGGGTCTCACTCTGTCTCCCATGTTGGAATATAGTGGCACAATCATGGCTTACCGAAGCCTTGACCTCCTGGACTCTGGTGATCCTCCTGCCTCAGCCTCCTCAATAGCTGGAACTATAGGCATGTGCCACCAGGTCAGTTTTTTTAAAATTTTATTTTTTGTAGAGATGAGGTTTTGCTATGTTGTCCAGGCTGGTCTTGAACTCCTGGGCTCAAGAATCCTCCCACCTTGGCCGAAGTTTATGTAGCTGAAGTATATACACTTTAAAGTACTCCCCCCACCTCCCATTAATGGTGGCGGATCATTCACACTGCTGTCTCTCGGAGACCTCACCTTAGCACGCTCCAGCAAATGACCACGTTCTTCTTAGAACTGCACAGTGTTCTACTGAGTACAGACCCAGGTCTGGGTTTCTGTCCCCTGGGGAGGGACACCCAGGGTGCCTGCAGTCTCATACCATGGTAAATAAATTTAATGAACATCTCACAACCAATGCATGGGAGTAGACCAAGAGGTAGGGACAGTGACTCCAGGTGGAATTGCAGGGCAGAAGGTATGTCAATTTTATTTTATTTTTGAGTCGGAGTCTCACTTTGTCACCCAGGCTGGAGTGCCATGGCATAATCACGACCACCACAGCCTTGACCTCCTGAGCTCAGGTGATCCTTTTGCCTCAGCCTCCTGGGTAGCTGGGACTACAGGTGCGCACCACCATGCCTGTGTAATTTTAAAAATTTATTTAGAGATTTATTTATTTTATCGATTCATTTATCTCATCATGTTGCCCAGGCTGGTCTTGAACTCCTGGACTCAGGCGATCCTTTCACCTCGGCCTCCCAAAGTGCTGGGATTACAGGCGTGAACCACGGAGCCTGGCCATATGTCAATTTTAAATTTTGGTCACTGGTTTCAAAACAGGTAGTTATAATTCCCACTCCCACTAGCAGGACACTCGCCCCCCTCATCAATAGAATATATCATCTTTATCTTGTTGCCAGCATGGCTGGTGAAACATGTACTCTGGCTTGAAAAACAATTATGTTTTTCCATTCAGAAGTAATACACGTTCATTAAACACATTTGGGATAACACAGAAGGTGGAAATAATTGTTGTTCTCTTAGTACCTCACAAGAAGTACTCAGTACATATCTGTTGCATCAGTGAATAAAGAAAAAAAAAACAAAACACCATGGCTCCTTGACAATTTTGTCAACATGCTGGTTTGTGTGTTTTCTCTGAGTGTTTTTTTCCCTACATAATTTAGGTTTGTTTTACATTCATTGTGATCACCCGTGCGGACGCAGTTTTTAATCTTGTTCCTTTCACATCACTGACATGTATGTCTTCCTCTCCCAAGTCGCATTTTAAATATCTCTATCACAGCCTCACGGGTGTGTGAGTCATCGTTTAGTTGACTCCTCTATTGTCGTGCTTTCAGGCAGTTCTCAATTTCTCTCCTTTTAAATGATGCGGCTGGTATGTTTACGCAGAGAGCTATTTCTATATTTCAGCTTATTTCCAAAGGAGGAGAAAAGTACTCAGAAGAAAGACGAACTTGCACAAAGGTTTTTAAATCGAATTTCATATTTCTTAAGAGTGATTCACCTGTGAAACAACTTTGTATCTGTTGAAAAACCTGGTTAAGTTCTTTAAAAAAGAAAAAATCTTTTTAAAAATGACTAGTTCTGAACAATACCTCGTGCCTTTCAGAAAACAGCCACGCATGGTCAAGAGCTGAGCTCTTAGGAAGCGATCTGGCTCGGGAAACAGACATATCAGATCTGCGTGTGTACCTGATGGTTGCTATGGGAACGAGTCATGTAACATGCCACTCGGCTGAAGCATTGATCAATAAGGGAGGGGACAAGACTGAGACAAATTAGTTGGTGTCTGAGTAGCCCCGAGGGATGACAGCAATCCCCCCAGTGCCCCAGGAGGCAGGCGTGAAGTCTTGTCCCTCCATGCTGGGGACGTCTGGGGCAGAGGCCAGAGAATATCAGCTGAGAAACCAGACATAGGGCAGGGGGGACCTGAGACGAGGCTGGGACCCGGGGTCCCTGGGGATGGCAGCACAGAAGGCCACACGGTCCTGGCCCAGCCAGTCCTGACTTCTCGCTCTGGCGACGCGTTTGCAGGGCAGGCTGGGAATCCTGGGGCATCCATCGCTCAGGAGAGGAGCCGTGAACCCCTCCGGCACACCCACTTGTCCCCAAGGGGCATCCTAACCTGGCGGGAGAGAAAGGCGACACTCCTAGCGTCGGGTTGTTCACTGATTCACCCACAGGTGCTTCCTGAGCAGGTCTGAGGGACTGTGCTTGGCCTGGGCAGGCAGGACACCCAAGGGGGTGGCAGAGTGTGGGCTTGGGGCTTGGTAGAACCCTCACCTGTCACATGTCATGACAGCGATGCAAAATCCTGCTCTCTTCCATAGTGCTGTGTGGCTTCCATGAAGCCAGGCCCACGGGCTACCCCCCAGAGCTGGCTCCAGGCTGGTGTACGAGGTTTGCAAACTCATCCTAGAAAAAGTGATTCTGTGACAGATCACTGAGTATGATCGACTCCAAATCCATCCAAGTTGCTGCGAAGTCCGTATATTTGTCCTTCTTTATGGCTGCATAATATTCCATTGTAAAAAAATAAAAATAAATAGTTTAAACATAAAATATGTCTATAAAATATTTTAATATATTAACATGCAAAATATATAAATAGACTAAATCTTTAAGTTCATATGACGTTTTGAAAAATGAAAACCATGTTGGACACAAACAAAAAGAAAAAGAAAACAAAAAGTGATTCGTGCTCCTGCCTTAACTCAGGTGATCTCCAAAGATGTGACCATTGATTGGCCTGGAAGCTGCTCGGTCATGCCCACCCCAGGGGTGGGCACCCATGGGGCAGTCCCTCCTCCTTCTGGAAGGAAGAAGAACTTGGCCTGGCCTTGGGGCGGTCAAGAACTGACCCTGGAATCGGTAAGACTGGTTTCTGATTCCTGCCTCTACTTCTGAACTAGTCTGACTAGAAGCCTCCCTGTGTCTCAGTGCCCTCATCCATAAGATGGGCACAGGAGACTCAGTCTGCTTCATTGATACAACCAGGCACAGTACCAGCTTGGCGCTTGGCGAGTCAGCCCTGGGGGAGACCTGGTATCTGCTCTTGGGGGCAGCCTGGGGGCCTGGGTCCATGGAGGCCACACAGCATGACGGAAGAAAACAGTTTTTGGGGCTGGGCACGGCTGGACTGGCATTCAGGGCCCCCAGGCTGTGGGTTTCTGCTAGGTGGCTGTGGGACCCAGGCCAGGCACTTCTGCATCTGAGATTCACTTTCCCCACGCGTGAGATGAGGATGGCAGCTCCTTGCCCTGTGTCCCTGGGGTTGAGTGATGAGGACCCCATGGCCTGGGACATCGCCCACCCCCCGTCTGGTGCAGGCAGGAGCTGTGTGTTTCCAACCCTTGGGGAGCAGGCTTTTGGGGGTCACACACCCCATGCCCAGTGGATCTGTGCAGCGAAGCTCCATGCCCGAGGGGGGTGGCTGCCTGCCAGGCCAGGGTCGCCGCGCCCAGAGCGGCTTGGCTGCTTCTGGAAAGATCGAAGGCCCAAGGCGCTCCGCCACCCGAGCGCTCCCCGCGGGGCCGCTGCGATCCCGCGTCTGGTCGGCAGGGGGCAGGATGTCCCCGCCGGTCCGCCCGTGTCCTCGAGTCACCCCGCGCCGCCTCCAGCCTCCGCGCCTCATTAAAGGGCCACGCGGCTCGTTTCTGCAAAGAGAAGACCCGGCTGGCCCCCTCCCCGGGGAGACCTCTCCTTCCACTCTGGGCCTGATAATTTACATTTAATTTGTTCGTTGCTTAATGTTTAATTTTAAAAAAGTGAGTGATTCATTACCATATTAATAAATAATAACATTTATTATTCTCCTAACGAGTGGTCCAAAATACAAAAGCAATTACGCGTCTTGGGCATTTTCTCATAAATGGAGACGACAGAGCGTTAATTACAGAGACCCACCCAAGGACCGCGTTGTGATCCGGTGGTCTTGAGGCTGCTTTTGTTTCTGTCTCTGAATTGGCTGCCTTCGGTCATGGAGAGAGGTTTGCACCCTGACTCTGGGCTGGTGTCCACGGGAGCCCCCGGCCCCAGACCCAGGGGGTGTAAGGTCTCAGCACCCGGGTGCTGCAGGTCCTC
Organism: Carlito syrichta; assembly: GCF_000164805.1. NCBI lineage: Eukaryota > Metazoa > Chordata > Mammalia > Primates > Tarsiidae > Carlito > Carlito syrichta. The sequence goes on along the minus strand of NW_007074564.1, from coordinate 63,005 downwards.
CTCCCCCACCCTCACCCCTCCACTTCCATCCCCCCCATTCCCCTGGGGAACCGGGAAGGAGGTGTCTGCTTAGTCCATCTCCACCATCAACCCCTTCATTCATTTCTTCCACAGGCTCCACTGAGCAGGGGGCTGCCACTCTCTTCACTTCGCAGATGAGGAAACTGAGTCTTGGAGAGAGGCGCTCTGGGTGTGGGGAGTCCAGCTGGGAGCCGAGCCGTGCCATCCGCTGGCTCCAGGTTGGGCCCATGCAGGTCAGAGCAGGCCCGGGAACTGGAAGGCGGGCCCAGGGGTCTGGGAGGGTGCGGAGTCAGCCAACGCCCTGCTGGCTTCTCCCTGGCCTTACTTCTTCCCCTGATTTGCAAAGTTGTTCTTGCTGGATGGGGAAAATGTGGAAGGTTAAACAAAACATCGAGAGACAGAAAGCCTACAAGCGAACGATTCGCCACACTCCTGCTTCCTCAAGGTGAGGGCCTGGGTTTATGCACCCAGTGTTTGAAAGGGTTGGGATTGTGTGATCTCTCTCTGCTGCTCTTCTGACTTTAGGAATTTCCCTTCTGGGAGGAGGAGAGGGTGGGGGTTCCCTGGGAAGGAGGTTCAGACACAGAAGCCCACCAGGGCCACCCCTCTGGTCTGTATCTCAGAATCACAATTTAGATAGTATGGAATATTACTAGAAAGAAAAAAAAAACCCAGTAATTCCCCATCTACAGATAAGCAGGCATTTTTGGTATATATTCATGGCTCTTTCCATGAAAGTACTTAAAAAGCGATTTTACCCCCACTAGTTCTTCCTCCACATGCAGTTTTTCCTATCTTGATTTTTTTTCACTAATGTTTAATTTCAAGCATTTCCCGAGTCATGTACTCTTACGCTGGTAATCCCAGTACTTCTTGTTGCTTTGGGAGGCTGAGGCAGGAGGATTGCTTGAGCCTAGGAGTTCAGGACCAGTCCAGGCAACATAGCGAGACCCTGTCTCAACAAGCAACAACAATGGAATTAGCTGGGCATGGTGGCGCTTGTCTGCAGTCCCAGCTTCTTGGGAGGCTGTGCTGGAAGGATCACCTGAGACTGAGGCTGTGGTGAGCGGTGATTGTGTCACTATACTCCAGCCTTGGTGACAGAATGAGGCCTTGACAAAACAAACAAACAAAACAAAAACAAAAACAAAACAAACTCCCTAAAAAACAAAAAGCCTGATTTTGAACGGCTGCATGGCATTCCCCTTTAGGAAAGTGTCCTACCCTGTAGAGAGGGTGAGCTATTTGAGCAGAAGTCTGTTATTTGGACATTGTCCCTTTGCTGACAACACTGCAGTGACCACACTTGTCTCAAGCCTCCACGGGATCCTTGACTACCTCCTTGGCCTCTATTCCTAGAAGTGGAATTACTGGGTCAGAGGGCATGGATGCCTTGAAGGCTGCTGGCTGCCTCCCTGCCCACCTGCCAGCCAGGCACACCTCTGTTCACTCCCAGCACAGGCCTGGCAGGGCCTGTTTCCCCGCCACGCCCTTGGCATCCCTGCCAGGACTGCCATTATTCTCCAAATGAGGGCTATGCAGTATGTACCTTTCTCAAGGCGCTACTGTATTTTTCCTTCCAGGGGTTCGTCCTGGGAATCCTGAAACAGGCAGGCTGGTCCTGTTCCCACAATTTCAAAATGGAGAGACTGAGACCCCTTGATGTCAAGTGCATTTGACTCATAAGATTTTAAAGTCTCTTTTGGGCTTCGGGAACCACTGAAGCTTCTTTGCGTTTTAGTGTCTCTGGGGCCAGGGGTCCTGTGAATGGCCAGAACAGAGTCAGGGTCTGACTCCTCCCTCCATAGCCCTGGAGGGCAGCTGGTTCAGAGACACCACTGAAGCCTTCCTTGTGATGGAGAAAGGCTCAATGAGATGGCTTAGGGACAGTTCTGTCTCTGGAGTCTACTCAGACACCCAGTCATGAATATAGACTTATTCATCTGGGAACTCATCCACTCATCTACAGACCTATTCATCTGGGAACTCACCCATCCATCCATCCACCCACCCATCCATCCACCCACCCATCCATCCATCCATCCACTTGTTCATTCACTGTCCATTCATCCTCATATCTATCTATCATCTATCCACCCATCCACCCACTCATGTACTCATCCATTATCCTAGAACTCATCTACCCATCTATCCATTCAACTACCCAACTATCCGTCCAAATAACCATCCATCTATCCATCCATCCATTCATCCACCCACCCATCCATCCACGTGTTCATTCACCTATCCATCCATCTCACATCTATCTATCATCTACCCACCCATCCACCCACTCAGGTACTCATCCATTCGTCCTAGAACTCGTCTACCCATCTATCTATTCAACTACCCAACTATCCGTCCAACTAACCATCCATCCATCCATCCATCCATCCAACCCATCCATCCACCTGTCCACTCATTCATTCACCTGTTCATTCTGTCATCCATCCATCCATCCATCCACCTGTCCACCTGTCCACCCATTCATCCACCCATTCATCCTGTCATCCATCTATCCATCCATCCATTCATCCATCCTTCCACTCATTCATTCACCTATCCACCTACCCACCCGC